>NC_092355.1:50436760-50616730 GCF_963676685.1 Mytilus edulis | reverse complement strand
CCTTGGTCTGTCTATGCATCTGTTTATCGTTCTGCGAAATAGTACTAATACTAATTTTTCCCCTCCCTTACCTGGCCCTAGACAGTTGCTTACCTTTGTAAACATTTTATAATTATAGTCAGGTATATATTGATTGAGAGTAACTTACATAGTAGTTAATATGGGACTCTTTTTCACACGGTTCTGTGAAATATAATACGGCAAATATATACCCGTACATACTATCCGCATAACACAGAAATCTGATAGATTTTCACTCCTCTGGGAAAAATCAACCTGTGAAATGAAATACCATGCCTGGAAAAAAATTACCGGGACAAATTATCCTCAGGATAAAATATCACAGAGGACGAAATAAACCGTTACATTACATGAGAAGCCGTTTTGGTTACAAATAATTATGTCACGTGAAGGCGCACTGACGTCACAATTTGCATTAATTTTGCAATACACTACAGTTCACTCATACAGAACCCATTATCATGCAAACATGCAACGTGAATGTGATTGGTTATCAAATAATACAGAATTTATGCACGTACAGTTAATATAGAAGAAATTAGTTCATCAAATGTGAGTTCGTGATCTTGTGGTTAAGACCGATGGCTACAGTGCTGAAAGTCCTGAGTTAGATTCTCACTTGGGGTGCTAAAAATATCAGTACATCAGAAGGGTAATTTTCACCCTCTCACACACATCTTTGTTAATGTTCCGGGATTGTTGAAAACTTGCATATTCATCAATATTTGATTTTGTGGTTTTAACAATCCAGACAGACAAATAGCAATAAGGTGTTTAGGAAAACATGACCTAAAACCTCCTTCATATATGACAAAAATACATGGGAACTCATATTGAATGGTCAAATGTGTTCAATATGAAAATTGAAATTAAGATGGTAAAATCAAATATTAGCCGTTACTGTAAATGGACTTAAAGTATGACTTTTCAGCAAATTTAGAGGGAAATGACACGGAAGGGGCCAAATAGTGTTCAAGGGGAGCAAATACTATTTAAATTAGTATGCAGGTTTTAAATATAGAGGGAAGTTGAGTCATCTTTTTGGGTGAAGTTAAATACTGACTAGTGTGTGGTTCTCATTGGGTCTAAGCGTGACCAATATTGACAATTTTTCGCAAGCGTGAAACGTGAAAGTCAAATTATTGTGTCATGAAAACGGGAAATGAGGTCTGTCGTGAAAACGGGAAATGGGGTTCTGCAGGACCCCGGAAATGACAAAAAAATGAAAATTGCTCATGTACATAGTGTAAGCGGGATATGGGAATCTGACAAAACAGTAAGTTGGATCTGGGATCAGAACACCAGCCCCCCCCCCCCCCCCCCCCCCAATGAGACCCCCTTATGTAGATTTACCTTCTAATTCTATATAAAAAAAAACACAACTAAGAACTACGTTTTATTCACTTTGACTACTGATATGCAAACCTAGAAATATTTCATAAAATAGTGATTGAAAGATTCATAACACTTTGAAAGGATAATTCAGACACGTGTTACGCGGGGAGCATGTTTTAAATTTGTTTACAAATAATAATGTCACGTGATCGCGCACTGACCTCAAGTTGCATCGCCCTTACAATTCACTAATACATGACCATTTTCATGCAAACATGCAACGTGAATGTGATTGGTTATCATATAATACAGAAATAATGCATGCACAGTTTAAGAAGAAATTAGTTCAATAAATCGATGCGATTTTCACTTTTGACACGAATAGCTGAGGTCGGGTTGACATTACTGTCATCGGAGATAATATTGAGATAAATGGGGTTACACTAATGTCCTGACAATGTCCTGACAATGTCCTGACAAAGTCCTGACAGAAATGTAAATGCCTAATACTTTTTTGTTATTGGAAGGATTTACTTGAAATTTGGAATCAAGCAAGATGAGAACTTATATTTAATAAATAAAATAAAAAAAATAAAAAAATAATAATTTAAGACTTAAAAAACTTGACCTGACCAACTTGACCTCGAAAATACTATTGTCCTGACCGATATGAAACGGCTAAAAAATAATTTATTATTGACAGGATAGACTTCAAATTCGATACCAAGGAAGATTAAAACATTTATTACAAAAATATAAGAAAAAAAAATTAAAAAAATAATTTTAAGAGTTAGAAAACTTGACCTGACCAACTACACATTTGCCGCGACTCATGTCCGGATCGATATAAAAATGATTCTATCTATTTTGTTATTGTAATGAATGAATTCAAATTGAGTAGTAAAGAAGTTTGCAACATTTAACAAAGAAATTAAAAGAAATAAAAAGAAAAAAAATGTTGAAAAGACCAAAAAACTTGACCTGACCATTATAGGCTATTCACCGATTTTTTAACTTAGTTATTGCACCAAGAAGAAAAAGAAAACTTTCTATTAACTTAGTTATTAAAATCAGTAGGTAGCTAGCTAATCACTATACATTTTTATAGTTTTTAATTGACAGAGGTTAATAATTCAATAATTAGTTTCATTAGTCAATCTGAATTATTAATCAAATTAAGTAGATTTGTGTTACAAAGGGGTAAACAATACTCACAGTCACTCAGCAACTCATATTTCCCCTATCTTTTCATTTAACATAATTTATTTGCTTTGGATGTTGTATTTTATGGATAGGAATTATATAAATTCAATAACAATATAAGGTAAGAACTAAAAATGTTGTTGTTTGTGTATTAAGTTTAAGGGGTTAAGTCAAGTATTTATTTCCTTTGAAATATTTTGTTTCCAATTTATTGCAGCAAGTATAAAAATAAAAACGTTACAATTTGACTTGGTTTCAATTAAGAACTCAATCATACCAACACTGTTGCAAGTATTAGCACTTTTATATCGGTCATTTACTCATAACAAAGTCGATGTTCGTCAGGTCAAGTTTTTTTTACCCTTAAAGTATTTCCCCCCTATTTTTTTTTCAAATGAGTATTTACTCAATGTTACTTTCTTGTCTTGTGTCAAATTTGAAGTCAATCCGACCGAATTTGAGAAATAAATTACCAGTTTTATATCGGTCAGGACATTTGTCACGGTTGGACGTGGTTGGTCAGGTCAAGTTTTCTAACTCTTAAAATATTTTTTTTTTATTTTTTTTTTATATTTTTGTAATAAATGATTTAATCTTCCTTTGTATCGAATTTGAAGTCTATCCTGTCAATAATAAATTATTTTTTAGCCGTTTCATATCGGTCAGGACAATAGTATTTTCGAGGTCAAGTTGGTCAGGTCAAGTTTTCTAAGTCTTAAATTATTTTTTTTTTATTTTTTTAATTTTATTTATTAAATATAAGTTCTCATCTTGCTTGATTCCAAATTTCAAGTAAATCCTTCCAATAACAAAAAAGTATTAGGCATTTACATTTCTGTCAGGACTTTGTCAGGACATTGTCAGGACATTAGTGTAACCCAGATAAATGGGATAAAACGGACCGTCAAAAAGGTCTAGAGGAGCACATCAGTAGAACCTTAACATTAATAAGTAATACTTACCAAAATTTCTCTAATTAAAGAACTATATAACTGAAATTTCACAAAGATAACGGTAAACATTTTGTTGATGGTGATGATGCTATTATCGATCCGTTGAATTCAGGGTCAACGGAATTTTTTGAGTTGCGTTTTAATCATTGAGGCCATCTATTTTTATTGCGGGTTCCACATATATAAATCGGAATTAAAGAAAAAATGGAATGTTGTTAGCAGAATCAAAACAGAAATGATGAACATTGCAACATTTTCAGCAAAATATAAATAGGATGGAGGATCTGTGTATTCACATTATTTGTAAAACTCTCCTTATTCATGTGAAGCGTGTGCTTTACATCGAGACTTGCTATGCTTATCATTGACGCCACAGTACTTCAACCAATCAGACAATGTTTATTTTGGGCATTTGACTTTTTTTAACTCAGATTTTGGAATATTTTAATCGAAATTATAGAAAAATGGAATGTTGTTAGTACATATAAAATAGAAAATGATGAATACTTTTAGCTAAAGATAATTTGGATGGGGGTTCTGTGTATTCACATTATTTGCACAACTCTCCTTACTGATGCCATATTTTGGAATTTCCGTGACCTAAATGGTTCGCGAAAATTAATATTTTTATATATAGTATAGTAACAAATATATTATATATAAAAACAAGAATCAGTGAAACTAACAGAATTAATGGATGATATTGAAATATCTGCATGCATTTCCTTTAACTTAAGTATTTTTGTCGTGTGAGCTCAAGCGGGTCCAGGGGCGGATCCAGTCATTTAAAAAAAGGGGGGTCCAACTGTATGTCCCCATTCAAATGCAGTGATCGTCCACTGGGGTCACCGGTGAAAATCAAACTACCATGATTTAGAAAAAAATTCATAATTTAAAGACTAGCGACTAAAACAATATACCATAAACTGGGATGGAAGTCAAGCCTATAAGGACAGATGCTAATACTGTTAACAAAAACTTGGTATCGAACAAGAACTAGATTCGAACTGCATATCGCACTCTTTTTTTTAATTTTTTATCAATATGCAAGAAGGATACATACGTATCTTCTTGTTCTAGTGTGTAAGCTTTTAAAAGAATTGTCTCGACGAATAATGGTAGTAATAGTGTGATAATATTATGCATTTGCACGTATATTTAAAATGACAAGTTGTATACATACAGATAATCAAATATAATACCTTATTAAAAATGTATTTACTTGTCTATAAAAGAGGGACGAAAGATACCAAAGGGATAGTCAAACTCATAAATCTAAAACAAACTGACAACGCCATGGCTAAAAATGAAAAAGACAAACAGAAAACAATAGTAAACATGACACAACATAGAAAACTAAAGAATAAACAACACGAACCCCACCAAAAACTAGGGGTGATCTCAGGTGCTCCGGAAGGGTAAGCAAATCCTACTCCACATGTGGCACCCGTCGTGTTGCTTATGTGATTACAAATCCGGTAAATAGTCTAATTCGGTAGGTCA
The DNA here is from genome assembly GCF_963676685.1 of Mytilus edulis. NCBI lineage: Eukaryota > Metazoa > Mollusca > Bivalvia > Mytilida > Mytilidae > Mytilus > Mytilus edulis. Next base: position 50,611,715 of record NC_092355.1, on the reverse strand, counting down.
CATTCATGAAAGGGAAGGGGATTAAATTGTAGTTACGACGTAAGAAACATATCCGATATCATTTGTGAAACGGTTATTCCATAACGGTCAACCAACTCGTGATGGCGTCCGTAAAATTTACGAAGGGATGATTTCAACTTCACTATTTGGAACTCTTGGTTTAATAGCTTCCTTGTGAGCAGCAACCCTCTATCAAGAAAATCATGATAGGAAATGCAAGCACGGGTTCCAAACGCACAAGTTTTTACAATATGATACGTAACAAACACATGTATAGTGAGTCTTGATGGTAAAATGCATTTTATGGTATGGGCTTTCATGGTATGGACTTTGCTCAAGGCCGTACGATGACCTATAGTTGTTAAATTCTGTGTCATTTTGGTTTCTTGTGGATATTTGCCTTACTTGTCTTATTGGCAATCATACCACATCTTCTTTTTTTTATATATAATTTACACATAGCTTCAATTTATCATAGGAATGTGGGAATTTATCGAAAGTTTGCTTGTTTTTTTTGGGTTTTTTTTTAAATTACTTGATATGTAAATAATTCTCTGTAATATATTAAATTTACAACTGTACACATTAAATACCAATGTAAGAACACGTTTTGAAGATTAAAATGATATTCACGGTATACATGTACTTCATACATATTCATGATATGTTATGCACTTTAAATAGATTTTTAAAAAGTTCAGGACAAAAAGGCAAAATTTCTAGTCCGTCGAACAAACACCGTACGTGTTTTTAGATTTTGTTTTACCTGATATTTTTCCAGTCCCTTCAAGTCTTTAAAAACTTCACTTCTTACTCTATTTGTATGCAACACGGCCATTGTTATGTCATGATTGAATTTTTGCTAAACGTTCGTTGAAAAATACATTTCATGCTTTCAATAATCCTAACTGGAAACCTTAGTTAGAAACGTTACGACGGAGAAGAACATTTAAGTTAGGCAGAGAACCCCCCCCCCCTAAAAAAAAACAAAAAAAACAAAAACAAACCAAACAACAAAAAAAACGATGAGCTGTCCTGAGACAAAGCGAGGCTAATTCCAGTTTCTCTGTGGGTAACTGGAAGGATGTAGATTATGACTTAACAGAAGAGTTCTAAACTGGATAATAATTATATGTTACTTGAAAAAAGAAACCAATAACGATCTCAAAAAGGAGAAAATAAAACATAATAAGGAATAGAGGAGAAATGAGAAAAAAAACAAAGAAGAAGAAAGCACAGATAGAAAGCACTTCAAAGCTATACACTCATGGTTGATAAGATACACAAAAGATGTCAAGATTCAATGGGAAAAGGTGAGAAAAGATGGCTAAGATCGAGAGAAGGCAGATAACAAAACTAGAAAAAAAGGTAATATATCGTTTCTCCGTTTAATTCGCTATCGCCTTTTAGTCCAATGTTGATAAAATTACTGATAGCAAATAGTTAAGTATATTGAAAAACTATTGAAAAGTGCAAAACACCAATCAAAATTAAAACATTGAATGGAGCGCTAAACGAAAGGTTTTGAAAACAATATATATCATGTGTTCTAAATGCTGTGTAACTACTGCATGGCTTATAAATCCTCGATGAAATCCACAGCGGTTGACAAGGAGGGACAAATCGAAAAACGGAACAGCGAAACACTGAAAGAAAGATAGAGACGAAGAAATCCGAAGAGAAGAACGTGCACAATGACGAGGAGATTACGAAGAAAGACGATAAAGTAATCAAAATGAAAGTAATTGATATGAAAAACTTTGAACTTAGAACTTTTTTTCTTTGTTATATTGTATCTTTTCTCCTTAATTAGAAGATCTCAAGTACTCTGGAAGGGTAAAAAGATCCCGATTCAATGTGTGTAATGGAGTCGCGGTAGCATGCATGCCTTTATTGCAAGATGTCGAAGGTTAAAGCATTCTCGGAGTAAGAACTATGTGTCTTTGTATGATGATCTATGATGACATGTTTTTGTATTGAAATACAATGTGTCACTAAAGAATCCGGCCTAAGGTGTTGATCTTGTTCAAATCAGGGTTATATACATTTCTCATTCACATGTCCTGGTGTATTCATGTTATATTTGCCAATGGACGTTATCATCAACAAATTCATTGTCGTCGTCATCGTCATCGTAATTCATCGTCATCGTAATTAATTAATCAATGTAAGTTAACACGCATTTCAGAAAGAAGAAAAAAAGGGGAAAAGATAAAAGACAAAAACAAAGTCGGGATAATGAACCGTGTAGTAAATAACAGTAAAAAATCAGGACGGTTAATAGAAGTTATACTGTATGTACAACTAACATACATGTATAAATCTTATATTGACAACTTGATTGTAGAAGACTGTACGTTAACCCCTAGATGTCTTCTTTGTTATATGTCTCGTTGGGTTCCTGTCACATTATTTAAAGCGCATTCAACACCTCCTTTCATTCATATGTGACAGTGTTATGCTATCAAAGTAAATAAATGTTTACGTAATTAAAGTTAAGAGTGAACTTTTAGATTTTTTATCTTGTTTGTTGTGATAACCGAATGATACAAATTTAAAAAACTGCAGGCTTCTTAATTGTTTACATGACCACACCTTAAACAGCAAAGGGAATAATGGTACTGGCATACATTAGATGTAAATGCAACGAATGGCAGTTTAGAACTCAAGATTTGCAGCGATGAAAAACAAGAAGAGGCTAATGGTCACAGAACAGTAAATAAAGGATAAGAGCTTAAATCCGAATATAAATATTGTTTTCCTGCTATATGTTTTAAATTTCATTCTAATTATTGGAAATATAGAAACTAATCCAGGTCCTAGTTCAGATATTATTAATGAGTCTACCTCAAGTATAAAAGAAACCTCACTATCTATATGTAATATAAACATACGCAGTCTAAGACATAAGCTAAATTTTCTCCAAAACTTTGCTGATGAATTTGATATAGTTACTATAACTGAAACTCATTTAGATCCAAGTGTTAACATTGACGATTTGCAGCTTTGCTCATTTTCGAGGAATATAATCCGGAAGGATCGTAGCAGTGCAGGCGGAGGTTTAATAATCTATGTAAAGGATGATATAGGTGAACTCGAAAACCATATTGATGAGACAATATGGGTCGAGATTAAAGGTAAAGGTCAATCATTTCGTCTTTGTTGTACATATGACACATATAGACCTGAGTGGACGGACAATGACTATTGGACAAGACTCAATTATTCACTGGGATTAAGTTACCAGCTAAGCGAGAATATTATTATAACAGAAGATTTGAACTCTGATTTATTTTCCATTCATAATAATAAATTATATGATACAATGAATCTTTTTAATCTAGAAAATGTTATAAATAAATCAACAAGGGTAACTGGACATACATTTTGTAGTAGCACATTACTAGACCCGATTATAGTCAGCGATACAATTAAATATTTTATTGCCAACGTTCTAAAATTACCGTCTGAAATAAGTGATCACGATGCTTCTGTAATATTTTTAGAATGTCCGATATTTGCAACCAAATCATACAAAAGAGAAATTTGGTCGTACGATAAAGCAGATTTAAATAAATTTTCTTTAAACCTTGATTCTGTCAATTGGGATGATCTTTTTTCTGATGTTGAGGATGTTGACGAGATGTGCAATACATTTACTCAAATACTCCTAGACATAGCCAGGCAAAGCATCCCCCCACTCGACATGTCAGTTATATACGAAACAATGACCGACCATGGTTTGACAATAAATTAAGGAAAGAAATTCGGAGAAGAGACCGATTTCGTAAAAAAGCCTTAAAAACTAAAAAAAGATTGTGATATCAATAGATACAAAAAGCAGGGGAACAAAGTAAATAATATGAAAAAAGCTGCAAAAGAAAAATTTGAAAGAAGTTTGGATAATCTTATCTTAAATAACGTGACTAACCCTAAAACTTATTGCAAAAAAATAAAAATGCTTATAAAATCAAATAAAAGTTCTGGTGATTTACCCCCACTTAATAATATTATTCATGACGAAAGCATGGAAGATATAGTGTACGGATCGGAGACGACGAGAAATGTAATCTGCTAAATAAATATTTCAGTCTGATTTCTTCCCTAGAGGAGGAAGGTGTTCCCATACCCGAAATTAAGCCAAGAACAAATATTTTTTTAAAAAGATTTGGTAATTGAAATAGATGAAATAGTCGATATAATTAAAACTCTAGATCCTAATAAGGCATCTGGTCCAGATGTCATAAGCCATAAAATGCTGAAAATGTGTCCTTAAAAAATAGCAATTCCCTTAAAAATAATATTTAATAAATCCCTACAACAATGTAAATTTCCCACCAGCTGGAAGATTGCAAATGTAATAGCTTTTTTTTAAAAAGGAGATAGTTCGTTACCATCTAACTATAGACCAATATCGCTTATAAGTTGTGTAGGAAAAATAATGGAGCGAGTTGTTTATAAACATGTCTTCAATCACCTACATAGAAATAAGTTGATATATGAATACCAGTCTGGTTTTCTGCCAAAATATTCGACAGTTCACCAGCTCTTAGAAATTTATAACTGTGTATTAAATTCAATAGAAAATAAAGAAATAAGCTGTTTTGTTTTTGTGACTTTTCTAGAGCATTCGATAAAGTTTGGCATAAAGGATTGCTACATAAAATGAAGTCATACGGTGTGGATGGGAATTTATTAAATTGGTTTGAAAGTTACCTAAACAACAGAGAACAGCGAGTTGTTATTAAACAATCTTCCTCTGAACTTTGCAGTATTTCAGCTGGTGTCCCACAGGGTCCTGTTTTGGGACCGCTGTTATTCATTATCTATATTAATGATATTGCTGAACACTTGATTTCTTTATGTAGACTATTTGCAGATGAAAAGTACATCTCTGGGCTACTCTAGTCGTGACACGACACAAATACAATCAGTGATCAGTCACGACCCGAGCGATTGGTCTAAGAAATGGCTGATGTCCTTTAACCCAGAAAAAACAGAAATAATGTTATTTTCATACATTGAAACTCCAGAAATAAATTTCACTTTTAATGGTAAGAGGATTGAAGTTACAGACTTTCACAAACACTTGGGTGTTACATTTAGTAAAGATGCTAAATGGAACACCCATGTGGAATATATCATAAAAAAATGTATCTAAACATTTGAATGTACTTCGAAAATTAAAGTACAGGATAAGTAGGAGCAACTTAGAAAAGCTTTACTTGACTTTTATTAGACCGCTACTTGAATATGTATGTGAACTTTGGGATAATATGGGTGTGGGTTATTGTAAAAAATTAGAACAGCTGCAGCTTGAGGCAGCCAGAATTGTAACAGGTCTTCCAATTTTTTCAAGTAATAGAATTATTTATGATGAGGTTGGTCGGGAAACTCTAGCTGAACGAAGACAATGAAGGAAGTTACAATTATTCTATAATATTCAACATATTAATGCACCAGCCTATCTTTGCAATTCAATTCCACCAACAATCCAAAGTACAGCTGTTTATCCATTACGTAATGGGAATGATATAATATACCCTTTTTGTAGACCCAAGAATCCTTCATACCTTCAACAATACGACTGTGGAATAACCTTAATGTGGTGACACGCAACATTGACTCTTTAAGTAAATTTAAAACCGAACTAAAAAATCTTAAATTGAATTCAAAAGCCCAAGTACCAAAACATTATGACTTTGGCAATCGTAAACTAAATATTATTTTGACACAACTTAGGTACTCAGCTTCTTTTTTGAATTATGATCTTAACAGAGTCAACATTATTTCAGATCCGTCTTGTAGTTGTGGTGCTAAGTGCGAAGATTCACGTCACTTCTTTTTTTATTGTCCTAATTATTCGAATATAAGAACCAAATTATTTAATAATCTACATTGGTTACCAGATAACTCTCTACTAAATTTGAACATCTTAACCTTTTAACTAATGTTGAAAATGAAAGAAGTGTAAAGAATGTATATGAATTTATTAAAGAGTCTAAGAGGTTTCTAATTGTGTAATATAGCACATTATAAAGTACAAATACATGCATATTGTGTATAACCAGTCACATCATCACACACCATCTCTTCACAGTTCAATTATTTTTTTTATACATACATGTATATAATGTATAGTTTGTGTGCATGCTTTTTAAATATTCTACTGTTATAAATTATTATGGGAGAAGACTATACAAGTTTGATTAACTTGTGTCTCATCCCTTTTGCACATTTAAGCAAATAAAATATGTTTAAACTAAAGGATAAGTCATCATAGATCGTGGTGAAATTTTGAAAACAACTATAAATCAAACTTAAATTTGTGTGACAACAGCATATTAAATGTTAAAGAAATATCAATAGATTTAGGAGATGTGGATGTTATGATTTTAAGACAAATCTAAGAACGTTTTTTATCCATTTTGCGTGATTTCGGTACAAATGTGCATCTTTTTTTTTTAAATAAATTCATGCAATATTATAATATTTCAGAAAATAAAAGAATCAATTAAATTGTACTAAAATTCACAATAGTGGCGTCATTGACAAGATGAAAGCTACCCACCAGTATATGTCCTTTAGACCTTCAAAAATGAGCAAAACCAAAATAATATAGTAAGCTTTAGAGACATTAGTTAGCTGTCAAATTCATGTTCACTGATTTAACCTAAATTATCATATTTGATTTAAAGCATAGTTATTAGTATAAAAAACTTATATGCAAACGGAAACAATTACATTTGTAACAATGCATGCACTCGTTATTATGTATCAGTATTTCGTGCTATTTTAGACTAAGTGCCAACTTATTGTTCAGCCAAAAAAAGCATCGGCATAAAAAATCCTAAACAATCCAAAAAAGAAAACCAGCGGTCAAATTTATGATAACAATAAAAGAAAAAAACACCAAAAATGACAGATTGCAAACTAGTTCAACCACTAAATTGCTGCATCCTAACTTGAAATAGGAACATAAAACAAATGGCGCGGTTAAAAGCCATCAAGCTAAACTCTAATATAGGGCAGTTGTGTAACAGCACAACTTTCATTTGTACGAACAGACTTTAAAAAGCAATACGAAATTTGATTGGCCCCTAAGTTCTGCACGAAGAGCATCGCACCCATAAAATAAAGTACAAACAAAAAGACAAAGTATAGAAAAAATTCTTTAAAAAAACGGATCTTAGAGTATTCGAAGATTCTTGAGGATTTTCAAAATTAATCCAATTTCATCTTAGTTTAAACATATTTATTTATAGTGGATTGGGAAACAAGTTTTGCAACTTATATTAATCCCTTTCCACTTTGCGGGTGCGAATGCTGCCTTGTAGCGGCATTAGCCTGCTCTTTTTCGAAATCTACAAGGGTGTCTTTAATAACGTGCAGGAGATATGGCTCTCTCTTAATACGGGTCAGCCATAATACTCATTTATCGTCCCTTTCCGACGGACTATCATCAGTTCCTCGAGACCATACTCGCAAATGGTGTCAAGGGAGAGCCGAAAATTCAGTTCCTGAAATTTTCATCCCAGACGGGAATCAAACCAGGAACAGTTTCATCTTATAATTAATAAATCATGTTTTCCAAGACTAAAATGTCCTTCAGAACATAACAAACGGATTCTGTGTAAATACATGGATCGTATTTCAGTCTATGGGCTCATTAAAACTAGACTTCTATTTGTTTTTTTGTCGGTAATGGATAATTGAAAACTGACAGGAACTTGCTTTTTCTTCTTACATTTCATTGATAATAACCGTGTGATCGAGCTCTTGAATTGCATAGACAAAATTACACAAAACCTTTGCGTTATAAGGCAAACCTTTGCGATATAACGGAAACCGCAAACCTTTGCGTTAAACGCAAACCTTTGCGATATAACCCAAACCTTTGCGTTAAAACGCAAATATCTTGATTTCAATTAAGTTTCATTAAGTTTTGTATATATGTCCGTCTGTCATTCATTTCGGATGTGATTTACTAGTAGATAAAAAAGAAACATACATGCAAGGCCAAATCATTATAATAAATATGCATAGGAATAATAGAATACTTGAAGTGCAATTATACATGAATTAAGACTGATTTTTGCATTAGAAAAGTATATAATTTAACAAGAAAATAGATATAGTTTAGTATATAGTCATATTCAAATTGAAAAATCAAAAATAATGTCATATAATTGCGAAACCTCCAAGTCAAATAGACAAAATGATCTTTCTGCTTTAAAATCAATTATTAATAAGGAAACATTTTTTTTTTAAATCTCAGAATATGATCAAGATTCTTTAATAGAAAGTCATTGAATTTTCATTTCAATATAATGAAGTATTTTTAAGATGCTTGGGTACAATGTAGCAATTTGAATAGAGAGAACATATTTTTATTAATAAAACATTCATTCTATACATTTATTGCCAAAGGGTAGCTTGTTTGAATCTAACCTACTTTACACAGTTCTCAAACGAGAAGTATATTTATATTCGGTTATAGCTATATTAGCAGGGTAGATTTTTTTCTTCGGTATAAGTAAAGTTAACCTCAATTTACTCGATTTTCAACATGGATATCGTTTTTGGGGGCTTTTATAGTTTGTTGTTTAGTGTGAGCCAATGCTCCGTGTTGAAGACCATACTTCGGCCTATGATGGTTTACTTTTACGAATAGTGACTTAGATAGAGATTTTTCTTATTGGCACTCATGCCACATCTTCTTATATTATTCTGCTCATTATTAGTCAATGATCTAATTATTCAAGCATTTTACTTCGCAATGACTACAAAGGTGATAAATTTTAATATATATATGCAGCCGCCTCCTCAGTTAATAACTACTGTTTCCTTTGAATCTTAAATAAGAAATAAGATAAAAAAAAAATGTTTGCGTTATACAAATGTTTGCGTTATAACGCAAAGGTTGCGTTATATCGCAATTGTTATTTTTTTTAAATTGTAATGAATGAATTTGCGAGTGTTCGACGTCATAAACGAAATTGCTACTTTTCGACGTCATAAACATCACCAGTGACAACGTTATCGTCGAAGTATCGTCGATTCAACGTAGCAGGATTTTTTTTACTGTCGAAAATCTTATTCTGTATAGCTTTTTAAAGATTGAAGTAACGGAAAAATCCTTGTGGTAAGTTAATTTTTTGTTATTGCTTTCTTAAATATGAATGAAAAGAAAAAAAATCGGGGAATAGGCCAGCAAATCAGCTACCAAAAGAGAAGTGTATATATATACCATATGCCAAGCTCAAAACCGCTTACAATCTTGAAAATTTGTGAGTAATTTGAATAAATACCAAAGATCCTCCATCAACATCAGTTGATTTTGAGAAAAATAAAAGATAATGCCTAAGAGTTTCCAAATTCGGAATTACTGGAGCAGATTAGAATATTTTTTTAGTACTCAACCCTTATAAGTGTTTATCTGGATCAGACGAAAACATGTAAACAAATTAAAAGATTAAACCAAAAAATTCTCATTGATTAATAAGTCTCGAAGATAATTCAACTTCAAAATTTCTCAAGCAAAGCGCATGTTTTTGTAGGCGTAACATGGATAGACCAGCGAAAGTGAGAGACAAAGAAAAGCAGGTCGTTTCAAAGTTTTGTGATGTTCTACTCAATGTAGCTTCATCTCAATTTACCCTCAAAGATTGGAAAGAAGTTGAGACATACGTACAGGTTATGGAAGAAAAGGAAGCATCTATAAAGATGGAAATGGGTATGTAAACGAGAAAAACGTGTGTGCTTTCTCTTTCTTCGGGGTTTCCAGCCCATATATAGAGCTATTATTATAACTAGTCCCAACCCTGAACCTAAACCTTATAGTTACTCTTTTCCTTTTCCTTACTCTAGCCTAACCCTAACACTAGCTTTATCTCTAAATTAACCCTTAATCTAAATAAGAAAATGGCATAATTTAACCCTAACCATAAATGAATACTTATCCGAAATCACAGGGACACATTTAAAAAATGAAGACATGTGTATATTTAGGAGAGGGGAGACTAATTTGTGGTTACTGAACAGACCGAAGATTGATTTACAGTGGAGATCACTTCTAACCTCTCATTAGAACTGTCAGAATATTCTGTCATAGAACTGTTCTAACCTGTCCTAGAACAGTTCTAGCTAGAACAGTTCTACCCTAGAACTGTTCTAGGTAGAACTGTCAGGATCAGTTCTAGGTAGAACTGACTAAATCAGTTCTAGGTAGAACTGTCAGGATCAGTTCTAGGGTAGAACTGTCTAAAACTGTTCTAGGTAGAACTGACCAAATCAGTTCTAACCGTAGAACTGTCAGCAGAACTGACTAAATCAGTCAGGACTGTAGAACAGTTCTAAATGACGTCACTGCAGAAAGGGCAATTTAGAATTTAGAACAAAAAATCAGTTCCAATTACTTTACTATATATAATAGCAGATGTTTCTATATCTTTTACTGATCAAAAGTTACATGTACAAATATCGAAGTGGATAGGAGGTTATCCAACTCATCGGAGAAATATTTTTATGAGATCATTGTTTACGTTTCTTCTTTCCCCGTTTTTAACAGTCTCTTCGTAAATATAACTCTGCATTTAATTCAAGTAAATTTAATCTTAATTTACCTTGTTTGCCTTGGATTTACATTCATGATTTAAGATTCTGTTTTGACAAATGTTCAAACGAAAATTGTACAGTGGATGAATTATGGGATATTATAGTAATGAACACAGTGTTGTTAAACGCAAGAAAACTATGTACATTTGCACTGAGGTCTCAGATTTGCATTATCTCGTTGCCAAACTTATCAATAACGATAATGAATAATATCTGGGAGTCTGGAACGTCAGAAAAATATACTCGATCTGAACATGAATGAAATATTTGCCACTGGACGTAAGGCTACAAACAAAACCAATCATTTTCCTTCTTCAAATTATATTAACAGTATAGTCAGTATATACCTTTCCAAGAAGAAAACTTCTCATACATGTACTTTTCATTTAAAATAAAGTATATGAATCAGTGATGTGAGTGTTGGATGATGCCGTTAAATAGTTTTGTTTAAAAAAAAAAACATCATGAACTACTGACTTAAAAAGTCACTTTTTGTGACGGTTCATTATTTAATAATTTAAGTTTGGATGTAACGGGCCTTCTGTCGTTATTGTGTTATCAGCGCCCATAGACATAAGTTAGTCATGTGACCGTAATGTCATCAACGATTTTTCATGGTTTGGCAAGGTTTAAAATGGAATTTAGAATTAGATTATAAGAAATGACTTATCATTTTTTTCTGTCCATTCGAAATAACATAAAAAATGTGGTGCACACTATTAAAAAACCCGCTTGCGCATTTTTACATTAAAAAAAGCAAAATGATCAGTTTTGGCTGATGCAGTCATATATGGTCAGATTTGGTTGATGCTGTCAGATATGGTCAGTTTTGATTGATGCAGACACATATTTTTGTTACATGAGTCAGTCTGAGGTATGAAAACTACTGATGTTTGTTCAATTTCCAATCTTGCAGTTATTTATATATACGACAGTAAAAAAAATTATATTAACTGAAGTACTGTGCAACTATATAGACTCGCATAAAAAAAAGAAAATATGGTCAGTTTTGGTTGATGCGGTCAAAAGATTTTATTATACAACTCAGTCTGAAGTATGAAAACTACTGATATTTGTTTACGATTCAATACTTTGAATAAAAAGAGGACATGCTGGCACTATAAATTCATGCGAACAAAATTTTGAGGTCATTGTTATCCAATATTGCTTTAACTTGTATATATTACAGTCCCTCTTGACCTAAAATTATAACTGAATTACTGTACAGCTATATAGATTTGCAGAAAGAAAGAGCAAATAAGGTCAGTTTAGATTGATGCGGTCAAAAGATTTTATTACACGACTCAGTCTGAAGTATGAAAACTACTGATATTTGTTTACGATTCAAAACTTTGAATAAAAAGAGGACATGCTGGCACTATAAATTCATGCGAACAAAATTTTTAGGCCATTGTTTTCCAATATTGCTGTAACTTATATATTACAGTCCCTCTTGACCTAAAATTATAACTGAATTGCTGTACAGCTATATAGATTTGCAGAAAGAAAGAGCAATAGCGGTCAGTTAAGATTGATGCGGTCAAAAGATTTTATTACACAACTCAGTCTGAAGTATGAAAACTTCTGATATTTGTTTACGATTCAATTCTTTGAATAAAAAGAGGATAAATTATGCTGGCACTATAAATTCATGCGAAGAAAATTTTGAGGTCATTGTTTTCCAATATTGCTATAACTTGTATATATTACAGTCCCTCTTGACCTAAAATTATAACTGAATTACTGTACAGCACCCTTTTATGGACGATCAATGCATTTGAATGAGGACAATAAATTTTAGTTAGACCCCCCCCCCCCCTTTTTTTTTAAACTGCTGGATCCGTCCCTATTGGTTTGGGCCGGAATAACGTATTACATTAAGGTCAGATAATTTTGTTATGTTAAACGAGTCATCCTGACTCCCCGAATGACAAATGTAAAATAAATGAAATAATAATCCCCCCCCCCCATATTAACGGCTTAATTTATGTTCAAAAAATGAAAGAAAAACAAATAATTTATGTAACACATCAACAAAAGAAAATCACTGAATAACAGGCTCCTGACTTGGAACAGTCACATACATGCAGAATATGGCAGGGTTAAAACCGGCAAAATAGCAAAACTCTTTATAATATTAATCGCTATTTTGCCGAAGCATTTATATTTAGACAAAGAGTTCTAAAATTTTAACCAAATCAATTCTAGCCGTAGAATTTATAAATCAATTTTAGCTGTAGGATTCATAAATCAATTCTAGCCGTAGAATTTATAAATCAATTCTGGCCGTAGAATTTATAAATCAATTCTAGCCGTAGAATTTGAAATCAATTCTAACCGTAGAACTGTTCTAGAAGTAGAACTGACCAAAGAATTGGTCAGTTCTAACTAGAACTGTCTAAAACTGTTCTAGGGTAGAACTGTCAGGATCAGTTCTAGCTAGAACTGTCTAAATCAGTTCTAGGTAGAACTGACCAAATCAGTTCTAGCTAGAACAGTTCTAACCTAGAACTGACTAAAAGGTGTCAGGCTGACAGTTCTACATACTGTTCTAGAACAGTTCTCCTGACAGATTCTGACAGAATTTATGAGAGGTTAGAACTGATCTCCACTGTATGTGATGGCATGACCTACTTACATCTTACAAACTCGTTAAAAGACTTTATAATATATTTTTGTCCTTGCATGCATCTCTTTGTTTCCCAATTGTAAAGTAAACAAAAATCTGAGACGAACATGTTTGCTAAATATTTCTCATTAGAAGAAAACAAATATTCTAAACGTCCAAGACAATATGAACAATATTACCTGGTTCCTTTTTCACTAGCACTACGGACAAGAGGCGTTTATATGGCAAGCCGTTTTACTATTTATTCTAACTTCAAGATATCTTATACTTTATGAGATATCTTATAAACTTTAGAAGATATCTTATAAAGTATATAAGATATCTTATAAAGAAAATTATCTGAGATATCTTATAAACTATATAAGATATCTTATAAACTATATGAGATATCTTATAAAGTTTATTAGATATCTTGAAGTTAGAATAAATAGTAAAACGGCTTGCCATACGTTTACGTTTCATTTGAAGTACAACATTGCTGACTATTGCGACTGTGCATGCATTTATACTTTTCACGAAACAATTTGTTACTTAGTAATAATTATGCTAATTGCCGTGAAATAGGCCAAATTTGTCATATGTGTTTTTCGTAAATTGATATTTTATAGATTAGGTGGTTATTTCTCTCGTTTGAATCGTTTCACATTTATATCCTGGCCGTTTATAGTCAGCTATGTATACGGTATGGGTTTTCTCGTTGTTGAAGGCCGTACGGTTGTCTATATCTACTTACCTCCACATCATTTGAACTCTAATGTATACATGGTATACAGTGAGAGATGTCTTGTTGGCATTGGGATGTTTTCTTCCTTACAACAAAATCATAAAATTTACATGTGTACGCCATTTTGTTCAAGGTAATATTTGTTTTTCTGATACTCTTTTACATCCCCCCTTTTTATAAATATTTTATACATATTGTGTCATAGATCAAATTTATTCAATCCGTGTATGTATACTTGTTTTTGTTTATACTAATTTTTTTTTAAGTTAAGCTATTTCCACTGATATTACAGTATGTCTTTCTATATATATGGTTATTTATCTCTAGTGTTTTACTTTTGATATATACTTTTCTAGATAAATTGAAATATATGGATAAACTGAAAAAGGAAGACACGGAAGACAAAGCTCTCGTGAGAGACATAGATGTCGATCAGAAGGAGAATGAATACCGTGGGGCCCTTTTAAAATATAAAGAGAATGACCCCGAGAAAGATGAATGCGAGGTAGATCCTATCAAAGATGAAGAGGGTGGCCTAGAAAAAGATGAATGTCCGGGAGACCCTATCAAAGATGAGGAGAGTGGCTTAGATGATCCTAAAACAGATGATGAGGGTAGCCTAGAAGATCCTATGAAAGATGAGGAGGGTAGCCTGGAAGCTCCTATGAAAGATGAGAAGGGTAGCCTAGAAGCTCCTAAGAAAGATGAGGAGGTTGGCCTAGAAGATCCTATCAAAGACGAGAAGAGTAGCCCAGAAGATCCTATCAAAGATGAAGAGGGTGGCCTAGAAGATCATATCAAAGACGAGGAGGGTAGCCTAGAAGCTCCTAAGAAAGATCAGGAGGTTGGCCTAGAAGATCCTATCAAAGACGAGGAGAGTAGCCCAGACGATCCTATCAAAGATGAAGAGGGTGGCCTAGAAGATACTATGAAAGACGAGGAGGGTGGCCTAGAAGATACTATGAAAGAAGAGGAGGGTAGCCTAGAAGATCCTATTAAAGATGAGAATGGTGGCCTAGAAGATCCTATGAAAGACGAGGAGGGTAGCCTAGAAGATTCTATGAAAGACGAGGAGGGTAGCCTAGAAGATGATATCAAAGACGAGGAGGGTGGCCTAGATGATCCTATGAAAGCAGAGGAGGGTAGCCTAGAAGAACCTATCAAAGACGAAGAGGGTAGCCTAGAAGATCCTTTAAAAGATGAGGAGGGTAGCCTAGAAGATCCTATCGAAGACGAGGAGGGTAGCCTAGAAGATCCTATTAAAGACGAGGAGGGTAGCCTAGAAGATCCTTTAAAAGATGAGGAGGGTAGCTTAGAAGATCCTATCGAAGACGAGGAGGGTAGCCTAGAAGAACCTATCAAAGACGAAGAGGGTAGCCTAGAAGATCCTTTAAAAGATGAGCAGGGTAGCCTAGAAGATCATATAAAAGACAAGGAGGGTTGTCTAGAAGATTCTATGAAAGATGACGAGGGTAGCCTAGAAGCTCATAAAAAAGACGAGGGGGATAGTCTAGAAGATTCTATCAAAGATGAAGAGGGTAGCCTAGAGGATCCTATAAAAAATGAGGAGGATAGCCTAGAAGATCCTATCAAAAATGAGGAGGTTGATCTCGAGGATCCCACAAAAGATGAAGAGGGCGTCTTAGAGAAAGATAAATGCCTTGAAGATCCTATTAACGATGAGGATGGTGACATTATGATAAATGAACACCTTGGAGCTTTAATGAAAGATACAGGTACATTAAGTCGAAACATAGCATTGAAAAAAAAAACACCATTTGTTTGAAACATGACAATAATGTAATGTACCTTCAATTTGCTTTGTTTATGATGTCGAAAGGTAATTTGTAGATCATTGTCTGGTAATCCACGTGAAACACAGTGTTAAACTATATGTGTCAAAGCGACACGAATGGCCCCGTCCCAAAATGTTGAAAAATCTGCAATTTCAATATAAAAACAAATAAGCCATGTAGACACAAACATGATGGTAGTCTCACATATCAAAAATCAGCTCAAAATCTGGAGGCATATAGAAAAAAATCCGTATAACTGTGATTTTCAATAATTTATCAAAGTCCAAAGCCCGTAATTTCAGCAAAAATTATGGGAGCGGAACGAAACGTAAACTTGACCTGTAACTCATCATGGTAAACTCAAATACCAAAAAATCAGCCCAATATCTAAAGGCGTTTAGAAAAAAAGTCCGTATAACTGTGATTTTCAACAATTTTCTAAGTCCAAAACCCGTGATGTCAGCAAAAAATAGTTGAGCGGAACGAAACTTATTTAAACTTGATCTGTAACTCATCATGGTTAACTCACATTTCAAAAAAGCAGCCCAATATCTGAAGGCGTTTAGTGAAAAAACTCCGAATGTTGCAGAATGACGGAATGACGGACAAGGGTAAAACTATATGGCACCGACAACTTCGTTGCGGGTCCATAAAAATAGCATCCACATATATGTATTAAAAAATCTAACATTCAAATTATAAAATGTACTTCTGCTGATGATGTTTTGCATTTACATAGTTTTTATAACACCATTGAAAGCTCTCTGTTTGATTTGTATTTAACTGTTTGCCCCGTCAAACCACGGATAATATCACGAGACTTTAAATGACATTGAGTCCATCGAGCTCTATGTCACGTGACACGAATGACACATTTGATTTGTTCAGCGAATCAAAGTATACTTTATTCGTTACTATGGTTACTTACAATTACGTGTACCTTTTTTCTTTAAAAGGATCAGACATAACAAAAATAAAAGAGAAGAAACCAGCAGATAATCCACTGAAGGATGCTGTCAACTATAAGGACAAGAAAGGGACGGGGAAAAGAAGAAAGAATATGGAAGAGAAAAAGAAAGAAGAAAAGGCCAAAGAAAATAAGAAGATCATCAAAAGACATTTTCAAAAAGTTGAAAAGATATTGAAAAAACACGCCAAAGATGTAAAGAAACAGTGTGAAACAGAGCAAAAGAGGAGAAAACAGGTGGCTAAGATCGAGAGAAAACAGAAAAAGAAATTAGAGAAAGGTATTCACTTGAATAATTGTGTCATAGATCAAATTTATTAATTCAGTGTATACGTATGTATACTTGTTTTTGTTAAAACATTATTTTTATTGAGTTAAGCCATTTCCACTGATATTATAGTATGTCTTTCTATATATATATATGGTTATATATGGTAGTCTCTTACTTTTGATGTATACTTTTCTAGATAAATTGAAATATATGGATAAACTGAAAAAAGGAGACACGGAAGACAAAGCTTTCGTGACAGACATAGATGTCGATCTGAAGGAGGATGAATACCGTGGGGCTCTTTTCAAATATAAAGAGAATGACCTCGAGAAAGATGAATGCGAGGTAGATCCTATCAAAGATGAAGAGGGTAACTTAGAAAAAGATGAATGTCCGAGATACCCTATCAAAGATGAGGAGAGTGGCCTAGATGATCCTATCAAAGACAAGGAGGGTACCCTAGAAGATCCTAAAAAAGATGAGGAGGGAAGCCTAGAAGATCCTCTCAAAAACGAGGAGGGTAGCCTAGAATATCCTATAAAAGACGTGGAGGGTGGCCTAGAAGATCCTATAAAAGACGTGGAGGGAAGCAAAGAAGATCCTATAAAAGACGAGGAGAGTAGCCTAGAAGATCCTATAAAAGACGAGGAGAGTAGCCTAGAAGATCCTATCAAAGACGAGGAGGGTATCCTTGAAGATCCTATAAAAGACAAGGAGGGTAGCATAGGTGATCATATGAAAGATGAGGAGGGTAGCCTAGAAGATCCTATAAAAGACAAGGAGGGTAGCATAGGTGATCATATGAAAGACGAGGAGGGTAGCCTAGAAGATCCTATCAAAGACGAGGAGGGTAGCCTAGAAGCTCATAAAAAAGACGAGAAGGGTAGCCTAGAAGCTCCTAAAAAAGACGAGGAGGGTAGTCTAGAAGATCCTATCAAAGATGGAGAGAGTAGCCTAGACGATGCTATTAAAGATGACGAGGGAAGCCTAGAGGATCCTATCAAAGATGAGGAGGGTAGCCTAGAAGATCCTATAAAAGACAAGGAGGGTAGCCTAGGTGATCATATGAAAGATAGCCAAGAAGATTATATCAAAAATGAGGAGGTTGATCTAGAGGATCCCACCAAAGTTGAAGAGGATGGCTTAGAGAAAGATAAATGCCTTGAAGATCCTATTAACGATGAGGATGGTGGCATTGAGATAGATGAACACCTTGGAGCTATAATGAAAGATACAGGTACATTGAGTCAAAACATAGCATCAAAAAAACACCATTTGTTTGAAACATGACCATAATGATCCATAATGTAATGTACCTTAAATTTGCTTTGTTTATGATGTCGAAAAGTAATCCACGTGAATCACAGTTTTAAAAAATAGCATCCACATATATATAAAAAATCTAACATTCAAATTAAAAACTGTACTTCTGATGATTGTGTGCATTTACATAGTTTTTATAAAACCATTGAAAGCTCTCTGTTTGATTTGTATTTAACTGTTTGCCCCGTCAAACCACGGATAATATCACGAGACTGCAGTATATGACATTGAGTCAATCGAGCTCTATGTCACGTGGCACGAATGACACATTTGATTTGTTAAGCGAATCAAATTATACTTCATTCGTCACTATGGTTACTTACAATTACGTGTACCCTTTTTCTTTAAAAGGATCAGATATAACAAAAATAAAAGAGAAGACACCAGCAGATAATCCACTGAAGGATGCTGTCAACTATAAGGACAAGAAAGGGACAGGGAAAAGAAGAAAGAATATGGAAGAGAAAAAGAAAGAAAAGGCCAAAGAAAATAAGAAGATCATCAAAAGGCATTTTCAAAAAGTTGAAAAGATATTGAAAAAACACACCAAAGATGTAAAGAAACAGTGTGAAACAGAGCAAAAGAGGAGAAAACAAGTCGCTAAGATCGAGAGAAAACAGAAAAAGAAATTAGAGAAAGGTATTCACTTGAATAACATGGGTCTATCGGTTATATGACAATGAGCGTCGACAGATTTTAATCACAGCTAGGGACACAATTTCAAGACCAACTTTACAATAATGTACATGTACATACATATCTAGTAACAGTTAATCAGTTTCAAGCACGTCAAAATAGCAGTGCTCGAAGACGTACATGTACTTGTATTAGGGAGCTACTATTTGATTTTTAGGGGGGCTAGGCTTGAAAAAAAAATAGGCAGGACAGGAGTTTTGAGTAAAAAAAGGCAGGATGAGACACGTGCAAAAAAAAAAGTCAGGACAATTTAGATAAAAAAAAATTGGATAACCAAAAAAAAAAAAAAAGGCAGGACCGAACATAGTGAAAAATAATAAGTCAGGACAGAGATTACAGCTAAAAAAAATGCAGGACAAAATTTTCATCCTAGCCCCGCTTCTGGTTTTTCTTTAGTTTCGCTATTTATATATATAATTATGTTATCAATTTATTTGGCAATCGCCAATGGCAGTCAGCAGGGTTTAAGAACATAAGTTGTTTGTGACGTCCTGTTAGTCAAATGTGTTTTGTTTGAATATACTTTTTCACTCTTTTGGTCTTTTAGAAAATGTCGTTTGTGCTGTATTTGGACCCTTCTGAAACGAAATTTGTTTTACATGTACACGTATATAAATTGCGTTTTTTATCATCAAAATCATAGGTTTGAACGGGCGCAGGACATTTTAGCGAAAAATTTTGAACATCTATGGGGCATATAAACGCCGACATTAGAGCCCATTTTAGCGCCGGATTAATCCGTTCACATATATTTTCGATAGCCTATTTTAGCGAAAACTTACCTGGTTTAATAATATTTGCTAACAGTGTTCTAGTCCGGATTTGAAAAGGGCAGGATGCTGGTCGGAAAAAGGGAAATTTTACGCAAAATGTCATTCTACAAAGGCAAATTACTTAAACTTCATAAATAATTTCATACTGCACTCGTTTAATTTGAGCAGTCAAAATGCGTTGGGCAGAAAATCAGTGTAATTCAAAACCAATAATGGATCGGAGTAGTTGTATGCCCATAACAATGAGAAATGTTATAGTTGTCACTCAGCTATTTACTTTTGTCTATACTATCATCAAATTGCAAACAACATCATATATAAAAATACGAAGTATAGATGAATGTGCACCAAAATCTAGACACGATAACAAGAAAGAACAGTTCCTAATGCAATTCAACAGTATTATACAGGGGTAAATCCAGAGCCCATTACGTACGTTCTATAAATTCCAGGCTAGAACGAAGTTTTACATGTAGCATTTAAATTGATTAAATCTTTTAGACATTTAGTGCTGTATTTTGATGGACATCATATATTTTATATTGTGCTGTCTTGAGTCTACTAACGTTTTTATTTATTATATATCATAATGGCTGAACAATACTCGCTAAAATTGGCATTGACAATTTAGATTTTCGCTGAAATGGTTTAAAAATAAGGCGCTAAAATGGGTTGTAGTTTGGCGCTAAAACGTCTGATTTTTTTCGCTCAAATGTCATATCAATGCGCAAAAATGTCCTCTGCCGCTACACCAGTTTGAACGTAGTTTTCAATTTAGACTTGTATATTATATATATACTACCAATTTATAAAAGTTTTAACGAGCTTGTTATTTTGAATCAGAGAAGCGCACATCTATTATTACAAATTTAAACTTGAGAAAAAGTATAAAATTTAACCACGACAATATTATGATGAAGTAAGTTTTAGAAGTCAGCAGTGTAAATACACTTGTTTTATTTTAACATTAATTGTATTACAGAAATGAAAGAAAAAGAAATAAAAAACGTTAAAGATGAAAAAAAGAAAAACATGAAATCTACAGCTACTGAAAAGGAAAGACAAAAAAATAAAAAGAAGGACAAAACAAAAAAAGGAATGAAAAAATCCGAAGAGAAGAAAGAACACAATAATACAGAGGTACATAAGATACAAGATGATTTAAAAGATGTAAACAAAGCAGATAAGAAGAAAACAATTGGATCAAACATACGAGCATTCTTAAGATCTCTATTTCGTGTAAAACAGGAGAAAAACAAAGATGTGAAAGGCTAAACCGTCTGTTGATTTTGTTAAAATAAATATTGTTTATTGTTTTTTTCTATCTCCTTAATCAGAATAATTTAAGATATATACTAGATAGATACTTTATTCTCTAAAAAAAACTAAATACAAGTTTACAGAGAAACATACAATATAGATATAGATACAATAGTTGAGGTAAACAAAATTAATACAGTTCGTACGATATGGCATACATGAAAAAGAAGATGTGGTATGATTGCCAACGAGACAAATCTCATCATGAGACCAAATGACATAGAAATTAACAACTGTATGTCACAGTACGGCCTTCAACAATAAGCAAAGCCCATACCGGATAGTCCGCTATAAAAGGTCCGAAATAACAAATTGAATGTAAAACAATTCAAACGAGAAAACTGACGGCCTATAATTTATGTACACAAAATGAACGAAAAACTTGTAACACACAGACAAACGACAACCATTGAATTACAGGCTCCGGACTTGGGACAGGCACATGCATAAGGAATGTGGCGGGATTAAACATGTTAGCGCGATCCCATCCTCCTAACATGAGACAGTGGTGTAACAGTACAACATAAGAACGAGCTATAAAAATCAGTTGAAATAGGCTTAACTCATCAGATGGATAACAATACAAATACTACAAATACAAGTGGACGTGGATGTGGCCAGGTACATCTCAACAACAAAAAGTTTTAAGTACATTTCTGAGAGACTGAGTACTCCCAGTTACTTACAGCTACATTTAGTAGCCACTAACAACTAATACAAAATCAAGCATCTATGACTAAATTATGAATCAGTACACATCCAACATCCAATGGATTTAGTGTAAAGACGCCATAAACAGTTAGAGAAAAACATGACCTTGTGCAATTCTGTACAGCTATCGACAGATTGTAGATCCATGAATGTGTATATGTATATAACAATAATATTTAGTTTGCTTTTGATTTACTGATAACAAAATCAAATATTAGTAACATGTATGAAACTGAAGGTTAAACTCAATAGAAAGGAAAAAAACCAGTAAGATGCTTATGGTGTCATACCACCAATTAAAAGTCCCTATCTGTTCAACCAAATTTGACAATTTTCACAGCTTTCTAAATATTTTACCTTAAGTTTAACTTCATAGAAACCAGGTATATCCCGAATCATACATGTATCAGCTTTCTACATGCCAATTTTCAACAGAGGTTTAAAATCATATAAAAAAGAAAAGGTCTTCCGAATAGAGGTACCACTAAAAATAACCCCTGGTTTTCTGGAAATCTTAAATTAGTATACTGGGGAGTGCATTAATCCTCAATTTTGAATACAAACTCATAAACAAGTAAATTTTAGCTCAAAATAGTCTTAATATATTTCTCTTTCACCAAAAGTTTCATTTCTGCCAATTTGTTGGTTAGTGTAAGTAAACAATGACATCAAATGCACTATTTTTTGTCCGTGTAGGCCTACTTTCACATACGTTCTAAATTTGAGGGAGTAATTGGTGGTATGACACCTAAAGCGGTTACATTTACATGGAGGGACTACTTTTTTTATTATTAATACACTTAAAAAACAAATAGTAATTAAAACTGTTTTTTTTTTTATTAAACATTGAGCAAATTGACATTATATTTTGACTACTAGTATGTGAAAAGTTAGTTTGTGGAAATATTTTTCGTTCGTTCTTCAAATGAGAACAGCAAAACGATTATTGATTTCGTCACCTAAATCACTGGAACTACACAACACACATGCATGTCTTTTCGTTTCGTGCAATGTTGTGAACATCTGGCAACATATACATTTTTGTGCGGTTCGTGTGTGGTTATTTACTCTGATGTGTATTCACAATAGTTGTAAACCAGTTTTCGCGGATAGTATATAATGAAACTTTGCACTAGATTTTTAAACTATTGAGGTTTGGGCATTGACCAGTGTCGTACGTTTCTTTAATAAATAAATTTGGTGTTTTTACTGTCTTCTGATTGGTTAAAAAATTATTAGTTTTATTTTCAATGTTATCATTTTTGATGGCGACACGCCTACGCTGACGTTGTGTATTCATACGCTAACATGTGTGTACGTTGTCCTTGTTAATAATTATAAATAATATATAAAAAGTTCTTTGAGCCTTATTTTTGATAGAAATTTATTTATAGTGAATGGCAATAATTTATTTTGATTTTATTGAACCATAAAACTAATTTTTGACTCTTCACATTTTACATAATCCGCTTCGCGGATTATTCAATGTGAAGAGTCAAAAATTAGTTTTATGGTTCAATAAATTCATAATAAATAATAGCCATTCACTAAGTAATGAAGTCTAATTTCGTTATGTCTGATATGGAAGGTGTAGAGCTGACGTGTTAAGTTGATTCTGATGAAATTACAAATGTTTATTTAATTTGTTGTCGTTGATGAAAACCTATTTTACCAGAAAGTTGACGAGAATAGAGAGAAATTTTTCAAGGGTAACAATTTACAGTTCAGTTTGTCTTAAATTCTGATATGTTAGACACTATTGATATTTCTGTAGATTGTATAGAGCACCGGAGATATGAGAAGGCCGTCAACGTGCTGAAAGAATCCGGTAAATCTTTGAAGAAAAGGAATAAGCTGATTCGTATATAGCGGATAAATCCGAAGGTGGTTGGAAAACTGTAGACGAGTATTTGTCTGATGACGTGGCTAGTGACTCAGAGGATGAGTAGCCCATTCGGGTAGCTGATGGCAGAGCAGTGAAGAAATTGAAAACCGTGAAGCAGGATAAGCTTTAAAACATAAAGAAAGGGGCCGTGGAATCTGCTGGTGTTCCGTCAAGTATTGCTCACAATGGTCATAATGGTGGTTTTTCACAGCAACAGTCATTTCTTGTCGCGGGGGACTCCGCCCCCCATCACATCTCGTCAGCAGCTTCCAGAGGAGCACCATACTGAGATATCTTCAGATATTCTTAAGTTTTGCCGCTTGGCCCCTGTTCAGCGGGGTACATATTCACTAAAATTGTAAGACATTTAATTGCTCACTGGCGCAAAGATGGTATCAAAATTACTGTGTATTTTAGATGATGGCTTATGTTTAGCGGAACCTGAAAAGCTATTTTGCGAACAATCTGTGAGGGCCAAAAACGATTTGATATTGTTAGGTTTTGTTCCAAACAAGAACAAGTGTATATGGAAACCTGTTTAAAATTTATTTTGGCTTGGTATTACTTGGAATTTTAAAAGTTTTTTGATGGAGTTGCGGTTAATTAAAATAGATAATTTTATCAATTTGATTAACGTTATTCTGTCTAAAGCTTAAAGTTAAACTTAGGTTATTAGCTATATTATGTGGAAAAATAATTTCCTTTTCACTAGCCATTGGAAATGTTACTCAAATTATGACAAGTTGTACTTTTTATAGCGGATGACCGTGAAGGGATTCCGGTGTATTGCTATCGCCTTGATTTCCATTACGTAATCTTCGTTATGGATTTTTTACCGATCTATAAACATGATGAATACGTAGAATTAAATCACCAGGTGCAAACTAACATTTCTAATCGCTTGTTATAAATTCATTTCTTCAATGAATACTCATTAAATACTCAGTCTATGGAAAAAGCGATTCGATAAAAGCTTTTCTTATATCAACGAGCGATATTGTCTTATATCAACGAGTTGCATTGTGGGAAATTTCAGACGAATGTCAGAATTTGTACGAAGAAAGGCAGATTTCTCGGTATAAAGTAATGACTCTTTTCTTAAAACAGGGTGACATTTAACATGACAAACGTCTGGTGTATAATTTTCATGAGTTATTTTATGTAATAACAAGCAAGGTGTATTTAAACGAGAAAATTGAATTATTGAATAAATGAAACATAAATGCACGATTTATCATTTGTAGATGTTCACATTCTATAAATATCATGTAGCAAATTCAGTGGAATGCAATTGAGATGAATTCAATTGTTTTCTACGCCAAAATCACCTATAAGTCAACGATACTGCTATATTTTAAAATATCAATGCGATATTTGTCTTATATCATAGCGATGATTTTTAAATATCAAAAATTTATGAATGCGATACTTTTCTAATATAACTGCTATAGTTTTCTAATATAGAATTAATACGATGACACGTCACAATGCATGTCAAGAAAACTGCAAACATAATTCACAAACTTAGATCATGACCAGTTCAATGTTTTAGGATCAACATCACAAAATTTCGTAACTGTAACACAATTAACGCTTTCATGAACTTATCATTCCGAAAATGTTGCTTGACCCTAATGATAGATGAAAGTGTTAACAACCTGTTCAGTCTATTGTTTTCAATCACATGGTTTAACCAACTAACTAACATGTTTAACCCCGCCACATTATTTATGTATGTGCCTTTCCCAAGGCAGGAGCCTGTAATTCAGTGGTTGTCGTTTGGTTATGTGTTACATATTTTTTTTTCGTTCATTTTTCTTTTATATAATAAGGCCGTTATTTTCTCGTTTGAATTGTTTTACATTGTCTTATCGGGGCCTTTTATAGCTGACTATGCGGTATGGGCTTTGCTCATTGTTGAAGGCCGTACGGCGACCTATAATTGTTAATGTCTGCGTTATTTTGGTATCTTGTGGACAGTTGTCTCATTGGCAATCTTACCACATCTTCTTTTTTATAATTCTATTTGAAGTGATGATGCAATGGCGGAATTTAAAAGCGGTTGCAAATACGTCTACCGACCTATTAGATTCTAATTTACTGGTCACACTGCTATAGTCTACCCACCTTGGTAATATCGAAATAGACAAAAAATATCATTACTTAAAAGAAACATTCATTCAAACAATCCAATCCAATACAGCTCCAAATTACAATGAATATTCAAATGGTTAAATGAATAATCCAAACAAATTAAAATGTACTAATGCTGATGTCCCGCTCTTTGAAGATACCAACTGAGTAGCCTCAGACTATAAAAATTGGACAACTTCAGATACAACGAAAATCAAAAATCTTGTCAAACAGAAAATAAATTTATTATTAACATAGCAAAAGATATTGAGAAGGAAGACAGTTCTTTTTAGATATCAAAGACTTTTCCCCGTTGGTAAATCGATATCTCTATGAACATAATCAGCTCGCCGCCTGGACGCTCTTTTACATCGCGATGACCGTGAGGGTATTCCGATGTATTGTTGCCACAGAGATTTGACTTTCGTTTTTGGCTAGTAACCGATCGTATATAAATACGAGTCAGAACTTTTCTTAGTGCAAAATAACAATCCGTATCGCTTGTTATAAATTCATTTCTTAAATGAGTACTAAAAAAATGTTTAGAACACAAATAAATAAGACGTAAATGTCTTTTGACGTTAGAAATGTGTATATTCGTTCATTCGTTCACTGTGTATTAATTTACGTTTTTTGATGGAGTTAAGTCTGCCAATTGATATTTTATCGTGTGTTTTTCTATGTTGTGATGTTATGCTATTGTTTCAGAAAAAGGGAGAAGGTTTGGATCCATTAAAACGTTTAATCCCGCTGCAAATGTTTGCACCTATCCAAAGTCAGGAATCTGATGTACAGTAGTTGTCGTTTGTTTATATACGTGTTTCTCGTTTCTCGTTTTTTTTTATATAGATTAGACCGTTGGTTTTCCCGTTTGAATGGTTTTACACTAGTAATTTTGGGGCCCTTTATAGCTTGTTGTTCGGTGTGAGCCAAGGCTCCGTGTTGAAGGCCGTACATTGACCTATAATCATGGTTTACTTTTTTTTTTAAATTGTTATTTGGATGGAGAGTCACATAAGCAACACGACGGGTGCCACATGTTGAGCAGGATCTGCTTACCCTTCCGGAGCACCTGAGATCACCCCTAGTTTTTGGTGGGGTTCGTGTTGTTTATTCTTTAGTTTTCTATGTTGTGTCATGTGTACTATTGTTTTTCTGTTTGTCTTTTTCATTTTTAGCCATGGCGTTGTCAGTTTGTTTTAGATTTATGAGTTTGACTGTCCCTTTGGTATCTTTCGTCCCTCTTTTGTCTCATTGGCACTCACACCACATCTTTCTATATCTATATATCTTTTCTATATTCATAAATTTAGATTGTTCAGTTGGAGGACTGGAAAGCAGTTACTTATAAGGGGAAATTTTAAAGATTTATAGATATAAGAAGATGGTGCATGAGTTCGAATGAGACAACTTTCCATCAAAGTAATAATTTGTTTAAAGTTAACCATTATAGATCAAAGTAGGTCCTCAAACACGGAGCCTTGGCTCACAGAAAACACCACGCTATATAGGAACAAGAACATTGCTAGTGTTAAACCATTCAAACAGGAAAACCAACGGTCTAATTAAAAAAAAAAAGAAAGAAGGGAGATTCAAAAGTACAGGTCAATCATTTTGATACTTAGCTATTTGATTATTTGATTACGGCATTGTTTATTAAACTCTTATTTGATTTGCTTCCAAAACCAATTGAGAAATTTGTAAGATGTTACCAAAAACAATTTGAATTTAAGCAATGGTCTTAAAACTGCTTATTTACATACAATACTACTAAGAAGTAAAATTTAAAAAAATACTGAACTCCGATGAAAATTCAAATCAGAAAGTCCCTTATCAAATGGTATAATCAAATGATAAAACACACCAAACGAATGGATAACAACTGTCTCATTTCTGACTCGGTACTGGCATTTTCAAATTTTGAAAATGGTGGATTGAACCTGGTTTTATAGCACTTCACCTCTCACGTGTATGACAGTCTCATCAAATTCTGTCATATTTACAATCATGCGTGAACAAAACAGACATAATAGGTAAAATTGTCAAAATATGGGTACAACAGTCTAATGTTAATACTAATCGGTACTAATATTGATATAACAAAAACACCGCTATGATATTTTAAAAGTATCGCATTGATATTTTAAAAGTATCGCATTGTTTATTTATGTATATAAGAAAAACACAGCACTTCAAATTTTACATTGACATAAACGTAAGCTTCTAACTAACTTCTGCATGTATATTTAGACTCAATTGTTGTTTATATTTGAACAACAAGTTTTAAAATTAGTATTTTCTTAATTTTTCGTTGCCGAAAACAACATTTTCCGCATGGAATGTCTGCATATTTACAATTGATATTAGACAATATCGCTATGTGATATAAGAAAAGTTTTTATCGATACGCTTCTTCAATAGACTGATACTTTTTAAAGAAGATAAATTAATAATATTAAAATGTTCTGTTATATGTACATATAAGTGAAAAATCATTAAATATCTATGCACACGCATGCGGAAGAATATCTCAAGAACGTTTGCAATCTCAAAAAACAATAACTCTGCATGATTAATCATTTTTTGCGGGAAAATATGAATGCCTACTCAAATCCATTCAATTAGAAAATTCGAATTATTACAGAAGACTGACGTGTCCACCATGCACTTGCACTGCACTATTATTAATATATATGCATTTGGTTGAGATTAGATGGTTTACTAGGCGTGTTATTGTATCCAATTATTAGACCAAAAACACAAAAAATTTGACTTTGCCGGAGCACTAACCTTGAAAATGAGGAGAAGGTCAGATGACACCAACCAGATGGACATGTAGACATTATAATAGTTCCAAACAACCATATGTATATAGAAGAACTATTGCATATGGTATCTGAGATGTCGGCTTAACCACGAAAACTTAACCTTTTTCAATGATCCATGAACTGAGGTCAAGGTCGAGTAAAACTGTTTTACTCATTTTGTGCGCACAGTATATTATGCTGTGCGCACAATATTTAAATTGTGCGAACAATATATTTGAATCGTGCGCACAATATATTTAAATTGTGCGCACAATATATTTGAATTGTGCGCACAATATATTTGAATTGTGAGCACAATATATTTGAATTGTGCGCGTAATATATTATGTTGTGCGCACAATATATTATGTTGTGTGCACAATATATTTATATTGAATGTGCGCACAATAAACTATTTTGAGCGCTTAATATTTTATTTTGTACGCATAATATGTATTTTTTTCTTTGCATGTCCCTATCTGTTTTCGTATCTTAACAACCCGGGGCCTGGTTTTATTTATTTTAAATAATGATTAAAAAGTGATAAATATACAAATGAAAATGAAAAGTATGAACACATTAATTATAACCATTCTTAGTATTTACGAATATTTTATTTTTTTCATTATAATGAACATGAATTTTTTTACAAAAAGGAATTGAAATATGAGTTAATAATTTTGTTTAAATTTAGTATGTAATATATAATAAATCTTGAACAATAAATCTTGAACTTCGCTTTCGTGTATTATCATGCATGCATTGCTATTTAACTGTGAATACTTTTTAGATTCGGTACATCGAGTACCCGCTTAACGAAGTGCCCGTGCACATACGTTTATATTGTACTATTAAATATACTAGGAACGAAATAATATGTATATTTCTTATGCAAAACCATGAGTTAGAAAAGAATTCCAAAACGTATGTCCTAGTGGAAGATATTAGCAAGCAAAATCGAGGGAATTGTGCAAATGATGATACAAGCATGAAAATTACCACAAAAGCATCATTATTATATACTTTGTAAGAAATAACTGCTGGCCATTAAAAAAATATTTTTTTCAAGATGGCCACGGCCATTTTCTAAAATAGCTGTTTTCTTTAGTTTGAAAATACTGATTTTTCTGGAAAACTTTTCTTGAACTTCTTTTAGTAAAAACCAATTACCAGGTTTGGTTGCTACCTTCCTGACATCACATATTTATCAAAAATGAACATTTGACATATCCAGTATTTGCGCATGCGCGAAAATGTAACAAAATTCTTTCAAAAACATTTGAACTATTTACTATATATTTAGTGTTTTTGGATTTCTAATGATATTATGAATTGGTTTAATAACATTTTGCAAGGTTATGATACACATGTGTTTCACACTTTTGCGCATGTGCAAACTATTTATAGACATCAAGCCCTACCAGGCAATTCTCAGGTATTCGATGGTTGAGGCGAAAATGTAGTTTATCTGCAGTTGAACGGCAAACGATTTAATGGCTTCTAAGTTCAAGACATTGGTCACGTGATAAAAGGTCAGAGTTTACGATTTTTTTGAAAACGTGCATGCCTCGTGGTTTTTGGACTCGTATCGTCTTATTTGAACTCGTACATTAATAAAAACCAAAGTGTTCCATTCTAGATTGAATAAGCTTTCTTATTTTATATAATTATAATAAAAAAGTATTGTTAAAATGTTATAAATTCACGAGTGAAGTGAAACTTTTTTTCTGAAAATTTGCGTAGGTCCACGGAAAATCCGTAATAAATCCTTAAATAGGTTTGGTAACGTGTTGAGGGGTATAAAATATGAAGTAAAACCATTTTTTGCTCCTACTATTTCAATATCAGATCACAAAAACCCCGGATACGCAATTGTGTCAGTTTATTCTAAACTGGACCCCTGTTGTGTTCACTTATCGCTACACTGACGTGTTACAATAGATGCAGAAGCAGAAGATTACATTTAAACAAAAATATGGAAAAAGGGAAATAGTCTTCAAAATTGTGAGCATTTAATACCATAGATTGAAAATAAAATCAATCTGCAGTGGCCAGAAGTACATGTACAATTTTTGTTTTATTATAGCTGCTTTAAGATACAGTTGCAGATCTCAGGGAGTCTGGTGATTGGAACCTCATCTTTATGGAAGATTAATGTATTTGAATGGGATCATGCATATAGTTGGAACCACCTTTTTATCCCTGTTATTATGGTTGAGAATATCACCACTTAATGTTTTAAATTTTCTGGATTCACCCTGAGATAAGAAACTACATAAGTTGTACAAGTTCTGTTGCTTGTCTTAATCTGACAAGAGAAAAAAATCTGAACATTCAA
This sequence comes from Mytilus edulis, assembly GCF_963676685.1. Taxonomy (NCBI): domain Eukaryota; kingdom Metazoa; phylum Mollusca; class Bivalvia; order Mytilida; family Mytilidae; genus Mytilus; species Mytilus edulis. The sequence continues at coordinate 50,580,725 of NC_092355.1, read as the reverse complement.
ATCAAATTCAAAGACCCAGAAAGGGATTTAAAACATAATAATCAACACAAAGATAACTGAACAAAAGCAGCATTGCAATCTGCTATCCTGCAGTTATCATAAATCCTATTATATGTAATATTTGAAGTTTTGCTTTATATTTTTTCTTCTTTCTTATATTTGAATTCAAAAGTCCTGCAACCAACTAACCAACTGTAAGTCCTTTCAATTAAATTATTGATTGGATGATAACCTAAGCTGACCAGTAAATAAAATTTGAAAATGCTTTGATGAAATAAAATAGTGGTATGATGTCATTAGATATACTGAATGACTTTAAATTTAATCCAAATTCACATTTACCTGCTCTAAAATGCAGTCAATTGGACTACAAAAACCTGAGACTATACTTCAATGTATAACATAGAGATTGTGGTCACCTCCCATGTTATAGTAGTCTCAGACAAAAACAAAACTGACTTAAAAACAGTATGTTTAGAATTTTATTGAAAAAGGACAACAATGGGAAATTTATTATTCTGATATATCAGAAATAATCTCATAGTATCAAAGCAGAATGCCAGTTCTTTTAATTGAGATAACCAGTTTAATCACATTATTTATTTTTATAAAAAAACTCATATTATCTGGATTTACAATCATTGACTGAGCTTGTCATCAACTCACTGACTTTAAATGCTTTTAAAAGTTAACCTGTCAATACTAAAATAAAGAAATGTGGTTAAGACAAGATACTTTATTCCAATTAAACACTGTTATAGGGCATATGAAGAGCAAAGTAATGTACATGTATTACAATGATTTATATATAACAGGCTATTATTTGAACTTGGAATTATTTTTAATTATGGAATTTGCTTGATTTCTTGTTATTGAAATTTTCAATAAATTCCATGTTTATTCTGTACTGAAATGTTCTGTGCTGCGCACAACACTTTCTATTACAAAGAAAATAGTATTTTTCAATAGAATGTACTGTGCCGCGCACAACACTATCTAACCAAAATACATTGTATGGAAAGTGTTATTAACCGCTCAAAAGATCATAATACCAAATATTACATGGAATTTATCAAAAATTTTAAACACAAGAAATTATGCAAATTCCATAATTAAAAATAATTCCAAGTTCAAATAATAGCCTGTTATATATATGTATTATATAATGGAACAATTATGTTGATATTAATCAGATAAATATGAAGATAACCAACTTCATTCTTAGATTTTTAACCACAGCCAGTGCAGAGCCACACATGTATTTGAAAAGGCATATAACAATTATATCTTCAATTAACTGGCAAATATTCCCAAAGGCCCAATTAAAACAATATCTGTACTCTATATATTGATAGTTTTCTGAGTTCAAACCATTTATTTTAAATTGCAACACTTTTCAATGCCTCTAGGTTTTCTTGAATGAAAAGCCAATAAGATTTGGCCCTTGTGCATGCTGAACTTTTCAAAATTTTTTACAACTTGTTACTATATTATTATTAAATTCTTTTCTTAAAAAATTTAACTTATAAAGGGGAAACTGACATTTATGATATAGTTGCCAATGAGATAACAGTCTGGACACTTATCATCAGAGTCCAAGTCTCTTTTAGCAGTGACAGTTAAATTACAAGTCACTTTACATACATCAACAATCAATACATTCCATTGTTTTAAGGCAAATGAGGAAAATAAGAGTAACAATAGCTTTTGCCTTACTGCATGCACAAGAGAATATTAGAAATTAAAATATAAATAAGTAAATATCAGAGGCAAAAAAGACAGGACTTAGCCACTGGACTCTTAGTAAAGTATGACTTATCCTTAGGGGAGTTGATGTATACTAGAAAAAATGATGTTGATGATTTGACCCCATCAATCAGCATTTTAGCATTACATTATTGTCAATTGCTATCTGCTCTATCTGTTCCAACCTGTTATGAGAGTCAAAACGTATACCTAGGGTGGGAATTAAACCCATGTACGTTCTTTTACTTTATTGTTCTTTGTGTACATAAAATGTACATGTACATGAAATATATCAAATGCAAAAAAATGCTGTAATGTATCATTACACTCTCATTAGTTAAGGACCAAGAAAAGGAAGTCCCTGCGCCTACCTAGACGTATTTCTTGAGTAAGATTTATTATATTACTCTTGAAAGTATAACACGATAAAGGTTATTGGTAAGTATATAGTAACATCAACGTGTAATTCAGGTAAACAAACTGTCAAACATAAACAATCTACCACGTGTTTGTCTGCTGTGCTTGAATTCAAAACGACCCATCAGGCTTATTTACACGAATTGTTGCTCAATCAGACAGTTAAATATGTCCGTTTACCTTGTGGGGTCTGTTAAGAATGGATTTGCTGTTATAAATTGTGTATGCATGGAAATATAAGGAAGATAACATTGATTTTTACCGTAACTTTTGAATACACAACATTCCCAAGGTATCCCCACAAAACACATGGCTACTTTGTAACGACGGCTGGTAACGTATAGCCACTTTCTAACGGCAAATGTAATTGGATGATATTTAAAGATCAATAATAAAATTGCTAATAAATGATTGGATACGAATTTGTGTCAGATTATAAATAGGTGAAAAAATGTAAACATTGAAATCCGCCATCTTGACGTAGGAAACAAACTAATTTTCAGTCTTGGATTAAAGGACATTGCGCACATTGCCAGCGTATCATGCATAAACAGTCATCTGCAAATATATCTTTTAATTTGTGTTTTACAATTACTTTTCTATGTTTTAGTTAATTTAATGTTTTAATTTACTACAGAATGGGACATCGTTCTCAAAGATGCCGTAGAAAAAATTATAGGTGGCGCTGTTTGTGGGCGTAAACATTTTACATACGGGTTCTTTTTTTGTCGACAAATTGACCTCTATCTGTCAGATTCAGGCGTTTGCCTTCCAACTGTCTGGAGAAACATCAAATGTAACTGCAGATCAGCCAGTTTTGGAAATGCCTAAGTAAATTCAGTGGGAATGGCTTGATTTGTAAGGAAAATATAAGTGTATCGTCATGTTTGGTGGATTGCACATTGAAATGACTTGCTATAAAACTCTGAGTGATATATTGCGTGATAGGGGATATACATGTTGTTTTACTGAAGCCAATATTGCAACACCAAGAACGGCAGATTCTTTTTATGTATGTTCAAATGTACCTAGGACTAGACAGGCGCATCAGACAACTGCATGTATTTTGCTTAAAAATTGTTAATTTCAGATTATGAAAGCTAAACTCAGAATATTCATTTTTGACACATTCTTTCAATTTGTTACGGGCTATTAAAGTTGACAAATTGGATTTTATCCCTATTTCTCGTTTGAACAATTCTGAGCATGTAGACATTCTGGAAAGAAAAAAATCAACAATGTACATTTAAAAAAAATGTATTTCAATCTTATTCAACCACCACGGTTCGAATTGTGTATATGGATAGTGTGACATCATCACCATCATTCTTATTTGTACGGATTTGTATTACTTTTTTGATAGCCTGTTCCGTATTTGACTTGAAAATTTTATTTCATTTGTGCAGTGTAAATATCAACAGTGCAAGGTTTGTATCTATTTTCACGATATCTACATTTTTGAATGAGTAAAGAATGTGATAAAGTTGACATCTATACATATCATATGAAACTACTTCCATGAGGTATTTACTTTTCTAGTGTCCGCATTTAAACTACCCCCAAAAAAGGGTGGTGCAAATGCGGACATCCAATAAATGACGTTTTTACAGAAAATATGTGAAGAAAAATATAAATCAGTAATTATTTTAAATCTAAATATACTTGAGTACACCATTATTCATTTCATCTTAAATAAATAGTCATACTTACGTGGAAAAGTGTAATAACTGTGTAGACTGTCAACTATGTAGATTTCAAAAATTCCCGGGTTTATAACTTTAAACTTAGACTTCCGGGTATCTGTCAGTTTTAAATCACATGATACGCAATTAAATGTATTCATTTTGTTATTTTAAACAGAATAAGCCAACAACCATATAATTAAAAAAGAAAATACATTCATTACAATTTTATTTTATTTATTTATGAATTAATAAAATCAAATACAAGACGGGGACTTCCTATTCCGTCCGCAATTAGACACCGTCCGTATTTAGACGAATTTCCCCTAATTATGTCATTCTCTGTGACGTTCAATGATTTAAACGACTGGTGTAAGGATATAGAGTCATCTCGACCACAGTTTAATTCATGGCGTTCAATTATAAATTAAGAACTTCTTCTGATTTTGGTATTATGCTCATTTCATGAGTTAGACAGTCCATATAAAGCATGATAGCGTATTGTTTTAGGTCTTGATCGTGTAAATTATGCTCGATCGTTACCGACTCATCTCCGAGATATGAATTCCCTTCCCGAACATCACCCACAGGAGGCAATGGAATTTGAAAATGATAATTTCACTGTACGTAAGACCAGTAAAATTCTTTCTTGTAACACAATTGATCAGGCACAAAAACAGAATAATGCAATTGGCGAAATTTGTGCAATAGGATTAACCGAATATCCAATTCAGACAAATGGATGGTAGCTGGACCAGGAGTCAGTATACTAGAAGATTAATATGAAAGATCTAGTGGTTTGGGTCATTCTAAAATAGACGAAAAACATAATGAAGACTTTACGAAAACACAAAAAGATTTCTTTAAACAGCTTTAAAGGCTTTGCAAGTATGAACGAATTTGGAAATTCATTTCTAGAAGAGTCGTCAGATTTGTAATAAAATACTTCATTTAGGAAATTGTTGATTCGGAAACAGGTAAGATATGTAAATAAACTCCAAGATATTGGTCCAAACAATACGAAGATCTTTTGAAGCAAATGCGAAACGAAGGAAAACCTGCTTTTTATAACCAAGGATTAAATTAAAATATTGTTTGTTTGCAGTTTACCGACCGACCCTTGAAAATCCTCCCGACTGTGAAAAATTTATTGGTTTAAATTTGAAGAAATTTTTTTTAATACTTATATTGACGCGATCCGGAACTTTGGGTCCTTTCCGGAAATGATTTAAAGTCTGGGTCAATTACGCATTTCAAGTTCGTTTTTTTTTTAGCTTCCCGTCAAGCGTTCTTGTGACCATTTAATGAATTTAATTCAATTCAATTCAATTCAAAGTTTTATTGCCATATAAACTTTACAGTTTGTGACATATAACAACAACAAAAACAAATAAAGACAATAACTAAGTAACTCAATATATATACACAAATTCAGGTAAATATTAAAGGGTCCCCTGTCCTCAGTTCCATTGACTTTTTTATAAAGGATCCTAGTTTATTCACTTGTGTTGGTGTTGATGGGTTAAGTATATATATAACTTTGTCATTGTCAGTGAGATTAGCAAATAAATTACTTTCTCTATTAATGCAATCAAAATATGTTAATCTAATATTTGAATTATGAGAACAATTTATTAGGAAATGTTTCTCATCATCTAGTACTTTACATTTTTTGCAAAGTCTCTCTTCGCGAGGAATTTTAAAATGCCTCCCTTTTTCAATTAATAATGAATGGTCACTGATTCTAAGTTTTGTAATTAATTTTCTAAATTCAAAGTTTGGGTTAGAGAGGTAAGGTTTGATCAATAGATTTGGCTCAAGTGCTTTATAAAAATTTAATTTACTTTTATCATCAATAGATGTTAACTTATTTATCAACAGGTTGTTGTAGTATGAGTTTATTTGGGGTTTAATATAGCTTTTAATATTTTTTAATTGTTTTAAATTATCACAGGTTTTTAGTCTATCTATATCAATATTAGATTCAGAAAGAATATCTTTTGCAAAAGTGAACCATGAATAGGTGCCACTAGAATCCAAAGTTTTAGTTAATTGAAAAGATTCATGTAATAAGGGATTCAAATTTGAGGTGAAAAGCCTTGCTAAATACATAATAGTTTGGGTTTTTATATGACATTCAATAGGCAGTCTTCCCAATTCGTTCCTTGTACCAAAATTTGAGGCACTCTTGTTAGTGCCAAGGGTAAACTTGCAATACCCAAGATGCAAGTTTTCTATTGGAGTCTTGTCAATAAAATTAAATGGGTCCACAATTTTTCCAGAAACCAAAGCTCTTTTTTTAGCTTTGAAATATGTTATATATGAGTCCAAATATGTTATTTCAGAATTATAAGTCAATATAGGTCTCACTAAGGTGTCAAATAAGTTATTTGACACTCTGATAGGAAGGCTGCCAAGAGAATTAGTATATGTTTTAATAGAGAACAAAACCTTTTTTGCCTTTTTTGTTAATTCAGCTGTACTATGACTAAGATTACCATTTGATTTAATCAGCAGTTTAATGATAAAGCACATGGACATTGTTTACAGGTATCCATGAAGTCACGGAGGAGTACTTTACGCTGTCGTCTCGTGTCAATTTTAAGACAAATAACAAACAAAAAAGTTTATTAGTAAACTGTTTATACAGATTCAGGCACATGTAATGATGTGTGATGATATCATTGACGATGATGCAGCGGATATTCATAACTGACACGATAACCATTCTGTCTCAAACAAATCGGGTACAGAATCTGTGGAGCCTGACTTTATGGAACCAATTTCAGTAGTTAAATAATTCGACAGCAGCTTGAAGTATGGCATATTTTCTACAAATCGTTGTGAAGACGACAAAGATGAAACCACTCCTCCGTGACTTAAATCTTCATGGATATCTGTAAACACTGCTGTACGGAGGAAGGGCTCATTTGAAATGTTAATGGATATAGATCATACCAAATCAATAAGAAGCAACCCTAACTACACAAAGATGTAGAGAAAATGAATGGTTAGCTTGAAAAATAAATATACTCTCTCTATATTAAATCTATCTTCGATTGCAATGAGTATGCTCCTTTAGGCAGGTTGGGAACAAACCCCCTGTATGGTGATTATACCTGTATAGAGGGATAATCCTTCTATAGAGGGGTATTTTTGTTTAGACGGGATTTAAATCAAAATAGGACAGAATGGCATTCTCTACTTATTATGGCAGTAACCTGGAACAGTTGATGCACCAATTGATGTACTTAATTTAATATGCACATGCCCAGTTTGATGCTTATCTGACTAAATATAAAATCTATTGTTCACCATGATTGAAAGCTGTGATGATCAGGTAAATTCTACTCACTTATGCCTCACTGGACAGAATTTCTATTGTTAGATTTAACATGAAATTTAAAGGTCAACTATTCCTTTTGTTGTTGATCAGGTGTTCAGATAGGTATACAATAGATTGCAAGTTTTGTAACTTTAGCAGAAAACTGGTTATCCCAATTTTTAGTAAAGTGCATATGTTGATGCATATAATGCTAGAGATTATAGCCAATATAACTATAAAATGCCATTCTGTCCTAATTTGCTTTAAATCCAGTGCAAACAAAAATACCCCTCTATAGAGGGATAATTTTATCCCTCTAAAGAAGGATTATCCCTCTATACAGGTATAATCACTATACAGGGGGTTTGTTCCCAACCTGTTAGGATAAGGGCCCACTCATTGCAATTATTCTCTTTCTTACAATATTAAATATACCCAAACTGTGTGGCCTGTGTGAATTCAATTAAAACATGTCCTTAGGACCTATGCTGCCAATTTTTTTTATGCATTAAAAACATTTCAGTACTGACCATTTACTTTTAATGGGGTGCTATGGATTTCACCCCTAACTTTAGATTTCTTTGGTTTTCATTAAAGCCTGGCAAAAATATAACCTTATCACATATAATTAAATATTGTTAGAAATATGAAAACAGTCGAATGTCTTAATACTTTTTTTTCAAGTTGCCTTTTTTTCAATTGAGGAAGATTCAATGGTTATTTGTTTTTATTAAAAATACGCTCTTTAATACATTGTCTTATAAATCTTTAATATCTACATTTTTCTGATGAAAATACTCTACTCATGAAAACATTCTAGTCAAGAAGCATACATGTCTGAATATATTTCTTTAAAACGGTTCTAGTCATAATGACATTCCTTGTTTATAAGTGTTCCAGTATTTAATAATTATACCATATTTTATGTCATAAATTGGATAATGACACTATGTTAAAGTTTCAGTTTTGGTGAAAACAAGTTTTTTATCTGAAAATGCCTGTTCATTTGATGTTGGTTTTCAGCATGTCCAGTGTTTTTTGTTTTAAAATGGTTTTTTTCCTTCACAAGAAACTTGGTTTAGTGTAACTGCTTGTTTAAACTGTATTTTGGCTGATAAAATAAAATATTTTTCCTACCTACCAACCCTTCAGTCTGAAGGTACAGTCGGAAAACTGCAAACAAACATATTTTTAAGGTTGGCCCAAATAAAAAGAAGAACTTCCTATTTTTGCCGCAAAATGAAACTGAAAACGTCTTTGTCAAAAACAAAGCTAGAGAACCTTAAAAGTGATTGCGGTATCTTTTCTAGACTTTTCATTTCTTGTCACAGTAGACAGTTTTACTTGGAATATTTCTTTATCCATAGAAACCAAACTGCTCCTCCGTCTTTATCTCAGGATGTCACTTGAAATAGTGGTATTAAATCGCTGCAAATGGGTTTACTTGAAACATTCTGCGATTTGCTGATCCGAATTCGGACGAATTTATCGTTGTTGGGGAAGCAATGGTTAATTCCAGGTCACAAAGTTGGGCAAAAATATTTGATGATTATGCTAATGATATCATACTGCCTTATGTAAAATCTTGCATCGATAAGTATTCAAAAGTAGACATTGTATTTGATGTTTACTAAATGAATAATTTAAAGGTTGTAACAAGACAAAGGCAAGGTTTTTCTGCCAGATGGAATGGTGTAGGTTCTGGTAGAACACCAAGGGTATGGAGTAGTTTTCTCTGTGAAGATGACAACAAAACGAAATTTTTCAAGTTTCTTGGTGACAAAATTGCTACTTAAAAGACTAATACAAATGTGTATGTTACTCATGGTGAAAATATTCTTTGCAATTTCAATAAAGATACTTGCTATCTATCCACTTGTAATCATGAAGAAGCAGATACACGAATGTTTGTCCATGTTCGGCATGATTATGAAAAGTGTTGTAAAATTTAATTTTAGGTAGTACTGACACAGATGTAATAGTATCAAGAATTGCAGCATTCGCAAAATTAGGTAGAACAAATTGCGGATAGGTTATGGAAGTAATAACGACTTTCAATGGCTTCCTGCACGTGACATATCAAATGCGTTTGGTCCTTGTGTTGCTGCTTTTTCTTTCGTCCATGCATTTAGTGGATGTGGCACTTTGTCGAATTGTCATGAGAAAGGCAAAAGGTCAGCTTGGCTAACAATGGAAGGTTTTCCAGATGTAAAGGATGTTATTTTAGGCTTAAGTATGGAGCGAGGCACGATGTGAATTGATTGTCAGGAAGCAGCGGCATTGTGATGCAATTCCGCCTACAAGAGGTTCTTTTCCAGAGCACATCAAAAGAGAAGTATATCAAGGAGGAGTTGCTTGGGCTCAGCCTGATTCATGTATAAGACAGGTACGTGTTCCAAGTCATGAACACTGTGGTTGGATGAACAAAAGAATCAATGACAGAAATGCGGAGCCGAAAACCGAGCTGTGTTGGTAACTGTAGATGCTACCGTTCTGGCCTTCCTTGTACGGGTTGTTGTATAGGTAAATATCAGAAAATTATAAAATAAGCAACCTGTCTTTCTAACCAAACTAGGCATTTAAACTTAACAAAGAGTGTTAACACTTGTTAAGTTGATGGAAATTATAAAAATATTTTGTACGTATTTGCCGCCATTTTGGAACCGGAAGTCACTATTTTTCTTCATTTATGTGTTGTTTCGTCGTACTTAGGAACTTTTTTAAACGTTTTATCAAAACTAACATTGGATTATACATCCCTTGTGAAGTTGAATGAGAGTATAAACATCGAAATGTTTGACTTTTTTGCCGGCATTTTGAAACCGGAAGTCACCTTTAGTTTCATTAATGTATTGTCTAGTCGTAATTAAGGAACTGTCATTTACTTTTTATCAAATCTAACATTGGATTTTACATATAACACACCTTTTAAAGGATTAACGAAGTATTGTCAATTTGTAATGACGCCATTTCCAAAATGTGTGGGGGCCATCTTGAAAAAATGATTTTTTTTCTGGCCAGCAGCGGATTTTTATTTATAGCTATTAGTATCATTTAGTCAACACTTATACCAAATTTCATGCTTGTATCACGATTTGCACAATTATGTCCATAATATCTCCCACTATCCCAGGAGATTCAAATTTTAATTCACGTAATTGAGAAAAGTAAAATCTTTACTATTTAGCTAACTGAGAAACACAACAAATATTTTTATTGCAATTAACATGAAAAAATACATGAAAAGTAATTAAACTCTTAGTTCACAATCATAGGACCATCATAAGTCATGTCGCGAGGGATCTTATGTTTACGACAAAAGTTATGACAAATCGTAACTTGGGACACTTTCGAAAACATATCTTACGACTATGACATGTCCTAAGACCATCATAAGACATGTCTTAGTCGTAAGATACTTTCGAAAACCAGGCCCCCGTTCTTTAATTATATTCAAGAAAAGTAACTGTTAACTTAGGTCATAATTAATTGATTGCGTGTTTTTAGTCAACGTCCAGTGGCAAATATCATTTGTTTCACATTTGTGTTGTGACAAAAGGGAAATCACCATTGGAATATATTATCACATTAACTTCTGATTTGATCAAATTTAAAAACGGATTTTAAACGATTCATTCATGCGATTTAAATTTCCCAGCTCATTTATCTCATGAAATGCACTGCTTGGCAAAGTCATTTGTAATTTGTTATCTCATATCATCAGTTAATTTTACTTAATGCATTTGAACCCGGTTTCAATATTTTTCACTTATGGAGGGGGTTCCCATAAATGGTTTTCCCCAGTAAGCAGTAAATAGACGATGAGGTGTCAATTTAAATAACTGTAGACAACATTTTTTTTTCCAAATCACTCAATTTATCTTCATTGTAAATTAAGTCTTATTGGAATTATCTGGCATCCTTTCGAAAGTCTCCAGATAAAAGGTTTCATAGCTATGAAGTTGATATTTTTTTTAGGAGTAAAAATGGAAAAATGCTTTTCCTTTTGAAATGGATGCAAACTTTAAACTGTGTTTTCAGGGATTAGTTTCTGATTACGATATATATTCCAGAGGTCAAGGTTTTTATCTTGTTTGTCATGTGTTTTTTTCTTCGTTCGTTTGAGTTTTTTGTTGTTTTTTTCTTAAGGGAGGGAGTGTTAAGTTTTGTTTATGTTTATGTTTATAATTATTTTGCTATTTTTTTTATTTTTTTTTAGGGATGAGGGGGGTAGTTTTGGCAATTTCACGTTAAAACGATTTTGCGGCTTCTTTCTAAAAATGTCGAAAATAAACATGTAGCAATGTTTAAAGTCTGCTGCGCACTATCACTACCTTATTGGGCGGGGTGGTTGGTGTTTTCTGGATTATTATTTTTTTAAATGTCACAAATCATCTTTTTTTTCTATAACATACAGGAATAAGATTTTGTTTAAATGAATGTTTTTTTTTGTAATTTTTTGATGATTTATGAAAGAAACAAACTGATTTGTTCATTTCAACTTCTGTAACTAAATTTGTTTGAGAAATGAGAAATAAAACAATGTATTTTAATGTATTTGTGAACGTTGTCTCATTGGCAATCATACCACATCTTCTTTTTTATAAGCCATAAAAACATGAATGTCAGTGCCTTAAGAGGTATGTTCTATTAACTAAGACTCGTTTAATATTACTTCAATCATTAGAAAGAAAAATACATAAAAGGAGATATGGGGTAGAGGTAAATAAGACATCAATCCAACGAACAAAAAAAAAGTCGTCAACCCGTTACACAAATTGGAATACAAGTATCAATTAATATCTACACATCATTGTGCTATGTTAACATCCGTTGATGTCCAAACGACTTTGACAGGGACTCTTGCAATTACAACATCATTGGACTGTCGTCTTGGATGTCGGGTGGTCAGCCAACTTTGTAGGACTTTGACAGGGACTCTTGCATTTACAACATCATTGGACTGTCGTCTTGGATGTCGGGTGGTCAGGCAACTCCGTATAGTGGTGGATTACACCGTGGTTTCCTAATTGCCTCGAGTATTAACTTTTCTAGAATACCAGGGCCTCGGAACCGTAAGGATTAAGAATCAAACTGGAAAACCCCGAACCCTTTGTGAAACAAGATCGATAAATCGTTTGTCTTAATTTTCTCTCGGGGAACACTTCAGCCTTTTTTATCGATATCTCCTGTTGAAACGAGACTGCAAAGGAAAAGATCAAGCTATCGTGAAAAATATACGAAGAGAACATTTCTGTAGCTCAAATGTATGGCCTCAAGGTTACAAGGCTCATTAGGTACGCTTGCCACTACAATGTATAGAAGCCAAATACATAAAGAGGTATTTACCATTTAGAAATCATGTTGCATTATGGAACGTCAATTTTTTGAAAGTATTGATTAGTCCACACACCTTAAGACAAATTTCATTTTTGACTTTTGCCTCTCTTTATGTACGTTTTATTTATGCCTTTATGTATCGATTTTCCAATACTTTGATACTTATAATGTATGGATTGATGTTTAACCTCCAGTGGCAAATATTACATGCATATCAGGACGAGAAAATATTGATGTAATATGATTATAAACCATAATGTGTAATAGACCGCTGAGTCGGAATATATTACCCCACTAGTTCCCACGGTAGCAGTCCGCAATCGGGCACCTTATCCAGGCACATTATTCTGAATCCGAGTCGATCAGTCTTTCCTCTTACTCCTAATAAATAAAGGGTGCTTGTTTATCAAAGAAGCAGCAAATACCAATTTTCTAGTCATTGTCTCATACAATTTATTTGACGCGGACGGGGATCAAACCACGACCTTCACATTAAGTTCTAATAAAGGGCATTTCAAAATCATGTGTTTCATGCATGTGATTTAAGATGATATATATACATTTATAAATTACTTATAAAATGAATTTGATCAGAATTTTAACCATTATACTATATTAAAAAAAAACCCAGAGAAAGCCAATGAAATTCAATGTTTGTCAGTTATAAGTGCTCAAGATATCCGGGGATCCTGTTTCGTCTGATTTACTATTTTTAAATCTGACGACCAACTTTTTCAATTTACAAAATATTAAAAATCGGCTATCAATGCCTTTAAAATTCAACTATATGCATATTCATAAGCTCAAGATATTTTTACAGTTTTTTCAACCTTTATTTCGTAATTTTTACGCAGTTTTAAACTCATAATATAAGCTAAATAGTAAGTTCTGTGTATCTGGCTTCATTATTAAAGCATGGACAGGAAAAGTAGGAATAGGGTAAGAAGAAATATGATTCTAATTTTTTTTTTTTTTTTTTTTAAATTCTAATTTTTGAATGCAAGTTAGAAGTTTATAAGTGTTTTTTTCTAATCTATCTAAAATAAGATGACTTTCGTATATTACCCCGCATGTATATTTGAAAGTCAAAATGTTTACCTCTAATAGCCTAAAGCAGTGAATTTGACTTGATATCAAGTTTCCGTTCAGGTTTTCTGTCTTCTTTTCTTAAATTTTCTGTATCGTTAATTTCTTAGGCATCTAATAGACTGTATTCCATAAAAAAAATTCGTTTATTGTCTTATTAGTGATAAAAAAAAATTAAAGGACCGCAGCCTTTTAGAATGGGACAGCAAAACATAAGTGTCGTAGGAGTAGACTGAAAAAGGGGGAGGGGCAAACGTCTGAAATTGAGAAACAAAAAAACAAAAACATTGTCTAATTTTCAGTATCCTCTTGCTCCCACGGCTCTTTCCCCTCTGCATAATGACTGTAGATAAGAACACTGTAATTTTACTGGATACAATAAGGAGATTAATACCGTAAAATTGTCTATTGTGTAATATTATAAGGTATATGCTTCATCAGAATGCGCTATAACTATTATCTTTCGTTAAGTGAAATAAGTAGACTCTTAAAAAATGTTAAATTGCAAATTTTATCCATGTCCGTAAACAATAAGTATAAGGGTTTTTTTATAATCTCTTGTTTTCTTCTTTCTTGATCATGACTTTTTTGTGTCTTCCGTATTTTCATCTTTGCTTCTGTTCCAATGACATATATCCCAATTTAACAACAAAATCGCGTTGTTTTGTTCCGTTTTTTTTTTGTTTTTTTTAATTTGTAATGAATATTTACCAGACATAACGTATTAAACCATCTCCTATTTTTATTTTTCAGTACTAAATGTTGATATTAGCTCACAGTTTCATCAGTTATATATCGAAATGTTTTGTTTTGTTGACCTTGTTTGTTCCTTTTTCTTTTAAATGTTGTCGTATTACTCTCTATATTTGCATTATTTTAATTTATTTAGAATAACTGATTTCTTATCTTTCGTTTAAAATAAAGAATCTTGACATATGTTTTCAGACTAAACTTGAGAGCGGTGACACAGCAGTGCCCATCTCTCAAATGAAGCTTTTTTTGTAATTTTTTCACACTTTTTGTTTTTGTTATCCCACATCCCCACTTTTTTTAACCCCCTATATCTCACATCCCCACTTATTTACCCCCTATACCTCACATCCCATAAACGTTCATCCCCTCAAACTTTTCACTTTAATGTATCATACACCAATTACAAAAGACTTTCAAATTAAATCCTTATCATTTTAGAAGGAATAGAAAAAATTATGATATTCCAATTTCAAAATCGAGATTGGGTTTTCATCGCACTATTTTAAAGGCTGAAAATAAAGTGCAACATAGTTTTTAGTCTTATACATGTGTGATAGTAATTGGTTTTTTTATATATTAACCGAGACTACTATAACACATAGTGTTATAGCAGTTTCGGTTAAAGTCATATGAAACCTCAAATTAAAAAAAAAATATGCAGATGTTTTTGTAAAACTTAATGGATAGTTTTCATTATACAACTTATGTACATATACTTTTTTCTGAGGAAAATTCTAAAATTTGTCCACATTTAGAAGAAGTTTACTTATTTTTAATTGCTTGCTGCCAGGAAGCAATTCGCCGACATATTTTCCGTATGCATAGTGACCTAAGCGTGACCCTCCTTTTTAAAAATCCGGTGATAGCAATACGCATGAATCTGTCATTAAAATAAACAATTACCTGATTGTATATGTTAAACACGTGCTAAATACCCATGCTTTTTGTTGATTATTTACTATAAGGTGACAATCGGTAAACTTCGGCTTCAAAACACGGCATTTAATGAGTAGCCATATTTGTTAAATCATAACAGACAGATAGAAAAAAAATTGACGATTATACGATATATTTGCGTAAAAAATGATAAAATCGTGCACAGAGGACTTAGTTTATGATATATACATGCATTGGTTCAAGAATTGGATGAGCATTATTTTTCACCAGTCACTCGTTTCTTATGACTTTAATATAAAATAAACATAAGGATTAGATTTGAAAGTCTTTTGTAAATAAATAGACTCTTATATAGATAGATTTTAGACGCCAATCGTTACCAGCACATTCACGTTCATAAAAATAAATAATATGTTTAATTTATAATTTCCATTAGATCATACTAATGCTTCCTTTTTATAATTTGCATAATGGTATTTTGCGAAACTATACAATTATATTTTCTAAACTATTTCAAATTGAAAAAAAAATGAATTGTTAATATTTGAGAATTTGTGACAGCGATATTTTTCGCTTCGTTTATTCGTGGACATTCAAACTTTATCTAAAAGCAAGATACTATTGTTCTCAAAATTGTTAGCCTACACGTTAAGAAGTTAATTCTACCTGTTTCGTCGTATACAGCCCGGTTGTCGCTATCGAACTTTAATAAGTTACATGTAAATTGGTCAAAGTTTTCATTTACATGGTAAACTTGATCCAAATCATCGGTTGTCACTACATTGTATCAACGTTGTTCATTTAAACTTGGTCAAAGAAAAAACTGCGCTGTTATGGGCAATTCCCGTCAAGTTTTAAGAAAAACAGAATGAGATTCTATTCCATCCTAGTCTTACAAAGTCTTTGATCAAAGTTTTCTTGGACGGTTGTCACTATAAAAATAAATCCATCAACAACTTTGACCAAGAAAACTTGCACAAGAAAATTTGATAGCGACAACGGGCCTTAACATAACAATTAGATAAGACCTCTTTATTATATTTCCATTTGAAAAACTAAAAGCAAAAAGTGAAGTTAACAACTCATTGACATTTATCTAAATCATTCTATTGATGTTTCAGTGTTGTTGTTTTTACTTTGCTATACAAATAAAGTATGCAAAACAAGCTTTTGATTGTATATATATAATCGTTCTCATATACAAAATAGATTATCACTGTGTCTTATTTTAAAAATAAATAAAACGAAAACCACAATGACCATTCATTACAGTTTATGCCCCGCCTATGATAATTGAGGGGCATTATGTTTTTCGGTCCGTCCGTCTGTCCCTTCAGGTTAATAAAGGTTTGATTTAAGGTGGGTTAAAGTTGTGATCTAGAATAGTTTGTGGTCACATATACCAGAAACTTACTTCACTTCATCATTAAGTAAAATATTTAATATTATATTTGTCAAATTATGGTTTTGAGCAAAATCTCACAGTTCACTGAACACAGAACTTCGCGATAACCCAAATGCTCTTCTCAAATTTAATGAAAGGTAAGTTCTTTACATAGAGAAGATTTCTCTTGATTTTAGCTAGTTGTTTATTTGTAGTTTCAGAGCTCTGGAGCTTCCAAAGCTTAACAGTTTTAACTTTGAAAATTCAAACGTTTTCTGGAAAACGTAGATCTTTATGAAACATGAATTGAAATAAGTATTGCTTCGAGTTTTCTTTCATCCAAATCAAATCAAATTCTATAATTCTTATCAATAAAAGTCATGATCGCATATCATCTCCAAATATGTTTTAAAGGTCGGTTTCTCTTAAGTAAATAAAAAAAAAGAGGGCAACTGAATACCTTTAGGTAGTACCTAACACTACAGGGAGATAACTCTGTAAAAGCAGAAACGTTTTAATCATCCCAATGATCAAAAAGTGTTTGTCAAACTGCTATATAACCAATGAAATTTTTCTGATGAAATGGTTGGTTCAAATTTTTTTAATTTTTTATAATTTTGTCAAAGGGTCAAAGTAGATATTTTGTAAAAAATTAATGAAAATTAAACGAACCAAATTAATTTTAGTCAAGGTGTTGGGTACCACCTTAAGGGGGTAAACCTTGGTTCAGGGAGATAACTCTTTAAATCAGTTAAGCGTTTGTAAAAGTCAAGTTCATCCATGTATTTTAAGCATTTACCTGAAACAGATTGAAAATAATCTATGTAACCTAGAAGCTTAGAATATATTCTTAAAAAATGGTTGACATAAACGTACTGATGATTTTAAGAGTTATTTCCCTTAACCTAGGTCTACCTCCTTAAGTCGAAGAAAGACAGTCAGCAAGCCCTTTCCCCTAGAACCTTGCCACTTTAAAAAAAAATGAGATGCATCTGCAGTCTTTTCTTGTCCACAGCAGTGCCTAAGCACACATTTTGAAATTTCGCATACATTGGGTGTTCATGACGGTCTTCCTCGAATCACGTTAATTTCGGCCTTAATATTAAACCTGAACACCTTCCCACTTTACCTCAGGTTGAATCTCTCCTTTAAAAGCTGATATACACACCACTGAATTTTACGCACCTGCACTATTTATGAGAATCATATATAATAATGACTTAACTGGGTATTTAAATTAATAGAAATTCTAAAATAAATAAATGTTCTTCCGTAGTCAGTGCAAATATTAAAATCAAGGCCACTAAGGCTGTTCGAATTTAATAGTACATACAGTTGTAATGGAAATATTTGAAAACGATGAAGTAATATGTAAATATAGTTTTTTGCCATGCATATAACATATATTAATTGATTACATGATTATAACCGATTTAGATAACATAGATTAGTTGATTGCATGATTATAACTGATTTAGATAACACAGATTAATTGATTACATGATTATTACCGTTTAAGTAACACAGATTAATTGATTACATGATTATAACTGATTTAGATAACACAGATTAATTGATTACATGATTATAACCGATTAAATTATAACTGATAATTGATTGCATGATTGTAACCGATTTAGATAACACAGATTAATTGATTACATGATTATTACAATTAGATTATAACTGATAATTGATTGCATTATTATAACCGATTTAGATAACACAGATTAATTGATTACATGAGTATAACCAATTAAGTTATAACCGATAATTGATTGCATGATTATAACCGATTTACACCGAATGACATGCTAATTGATTACATTGCTTTAGCCGATTAAACATAATAGGCAAAGACAAAGCGACTTTTTGGTTCTGAGCCATTCAAATGTAAAATACCTGTTGAGTTCATTATGCTAAGCGATTTAGATATAACACTAGACTTATTGATAAAATTATTCTTCAGATTTAAACTTAATGAAAAGACTTCATCGTTATAACTGATTCCAACGTAACAGACTATAATTGTGATTGTATGATTCTAAATCATAGTTACAAATATCACCAGATCGATGTATTTCTGAGCAATAATCGTATTTGATAAATATATATACATTGTACATTGTACTTAATCTATTAAAAGGCATCCTCAATGAAATATCATATATCCATAAACGTACTTTTTAATATAGTTAAAAAAATCTATAACGAAAAAGCAAGATTGATTTTTGTTGGGTAAACCATTGTTCCAGTCGCGAATCTATTTACATATTTGAGAGGTGCAAGTTCTGAAGAAGAAGAAGAAATCTGACAACAGGGTGCTTGCGTTTGATCATTTGGCCACAGCATTTGATACATTACCTTTCAGTCAAAAATTGACTTATTTTCTGTCTGAAAATGTCCAATCATGTGAGTCCGGTTTGGCAAACAGCTCTACAATATGTGTTGTATATGTCCTGTATGTCTTCCAAATCATTGTTGTCTTTTTAAAGTCCCTTGGACATAAACGGACGCAAATTCTTATAAAAAATACTGTTTATCTGATATAAATACAAACTATCTAGTTTTATTTAGGGTTTAAACTATCGTTATATAAACATCGCTGTAATTTTTAAGAAATCGATGGCGTACATGCAATGAATTTAGATCATGCGGTTTGTGCAGATCTTACATTACAAATCTCTGATTAATTGTATTTTCAGTTTGAAAATTAGGTATGTGTAGTGAAAATAAAGGTTAAACTTTCAGAGTGCTCATGCAAAGTTAGTTACATATGCATCTTTGATTTAACGGGTAAACCATGTTGGTTTTTATTTTTTAAATTTTTTTTGTATTAACTTGGTCTCGAGCTCAAAACTAAACATTTGAAAGCCAGAGATGTAAACAAATGTAGCCATGTATACCTGCAGGGGCGGATCCACCAAAAAGGAATATGTACCCCCGAGCGGAGCGATACCAAAAACAAATTATATAAATCGTGAGAAATATGAGATTTTGGGGCTGTCAAAACTGGCGTGTAAGCCCTCTACGATCCGCAACTGTACCTATATACTACGAAAAGTCTAAATTATTACCTTGTCTGTTCTCAGGATCATCGTAACGGTCGAAACCAGCATGACGAAGACAACCACTATTTTTATGGCAATCCTGGTACTTCCAACGACAATGAAATGTATAGACCAGACTACAGACGAAAAGATTATTTAAAGGTTAATACTCCGAAGCTTTGGGATCACAAGAACGTTCCTTTTCAAGATTTTAAAGCTAGTCATCATTTCTGGGGGATACAAAACACGGATTCTACAGAGCGACTGGACGGCAGTATATCTACAGACTCCGTCACGAGGTCAAAGTCATCTACGCCATCGAAAGTCATAGCAACAGTTATAGTGATAGGGATTTTATTTGTCGTTAGTGGGGCCATTGCAGTTGCTGTTTATTTCACAAGTCTTAGTAAGTAAAGTATTTACTTTGAGCAAGCAATATTTATCCAACTATCTAAGCTGTGCCACGTTATCTTTATGTAGGATTTTCTGATTTGTCTTGTAATGGCGTAAAAACGTCTCATCTTAAATGGCATGCGGAACCGTAACTCTAAAAGTCCTATTGTGTTTTCTGATTTTTGAAGACTATGGACCGTAAATTTTCTAAAAAGAGGGAACATAAGAAGTACGGTTCTGCAGCTAATATTCAAGTATATTATAGATGAAACCAACATAAAAAAAAAGACATGTGACAATGTAAGGGTGTTAGACCCTATAAGACCAAAAACTTTAAAACACTTTTCCCAAAATAGTGGTCAACTATACTACTGGTTACGTTGGTCAGAAATTTAGCCATATGTCATACAACATCGTGTGAATTTTAGAGGAGGGTTAAACCATTGAGTGACTTTCTGCATGCTCTTTCGGATTTGTTGTTCCATGTTTTGGCTGCAGCATCTGCTCCGCATTTATTTATTTTTTTCTAAAATGAGATGACAAGTTTACTTTTTTTTTTAAAAAGTCACAGTGAATACGACTCGATTTATTATTTTTTTTCCTTTTTCTTTTTATTGCAATATGTTTACAAAACAATTAAAAAATGAAAAATAATTGAAAAGCCATAAACCCGTTAAAGGCAACTGAAGATTTTTAAATTTCTGAAATTATAACGGAAAAGAAATCGGCAAATCCAAAAGATACTGTAATTACGACTAGACGCTCTTTTATAAGCTACAGTCAATTTACCATGGTTTTAAGAAAAAAAAATCAAGATCAAATTGTACGGTACTCCCTTGGTGTTGATTGTCACGGAGAATGCTGGTGATAGTAAGTGATTCACTCAGAAATTATACCTCTATGTATGCATACCAGAGTCGTTTAGTGTTATCACCCTGTTTCACTGTGATTCACACAATATCAGTACTGGTGTAATTCGGAGAATCACCTTGTGTGAACTGTATCAGAGAAATTTCAGTGCTTCTTGTTTGACAGATAAAGATACAGGTTGGCGATGGATTTATTAATGATCGTTGTTTGTTTAACGCCAAATTGCAAGTATTTTATGCATATTCAGGACGAGAACAAATTAACAATGATTTAAAATTCAAAATTATAAAAAAGAAGATGTAGTATAATTGCCAATGAAACAACTCTCCACAAGATACTAAATGACACAAAAATTAACAGCTATAGGTCACCATACGGCCTTCAACAATGAGCAAAGCCCATACCGCATAGTCAGCTATAAAAAGCCCCGAAATGAGTTCATTTCTGCAGAGTGAGTCAACTGGGATGAAAGATGGAAATTTAGATTGCCAATGTACAGAGAAAGAGATAATGTTTGATAGGAGCAGAAGTTTAGCCCTGCCGGATTAGGTCCCCTACGAACCCCTCAAAGAGGTGTTGAATAAGTTCTTCAACATGCAGGCAGCGTACCACTGTCCAACACGAGGCATAGGATTAAATGTCTCAATTCCGACTTCAAGAGGCTGCGTATTTGTACGTCCCTCTTTAGAAAGGTTTTTATAAATGCTAATTCGCCGTTTTAGAATCTAATGCATTCTGGGTAATATTTTCAAAAGCGTACACCATCACGTTGTGATTTGTTTTTAAAAAACGTTATAAACAATTGAAATTCAACCAATGACGTAACGTTATTTTCATTTTGGTGTACGAACATTGAGATTACCCATAGTCCTTTAGGTTCTGATTAGGCCAATTAGATGTATCCTTTTTTAGAGTAATAAACCAATTTTACTTTTATTTTAAATCTGATTTGATATATAATTACCAGGATTTGAAATCCCGATTGAAACCGGATAAATCGTCTCACTTAATAGACCATTACAAAAATGTATAACAATATATGTAATACCGTAAAGAAATTTAAAAATATTCATCATCATTATTTCGCAGTTGATATAAATTTGTACTTTAGGATGTACTTTAACTTTTTCTTTTCCTTATTGTATAATCTTTCGCATGACGCAAACACATGATCATATACTATATATATGCTTAGTATTGTTGTCTATGTACGTTGAAACATTGTTTTCTTTGTAACTTGAAATGAGTGATAGTTTAAATATATTTGGTATATAGAATCATTGCAAGTTCTTCATGTCCGTCTGGAAAGGTTCACCTGACCTTGGCCTCATTTCTGGATTAGTGCCAATACCGGTATCAGATACACTAAGCAATACCTGCGCTACATTTTGTTTATGGATGAAAGTAAGTTGTTGTATATGACTGGTTGACAGGGTTTGTTTGACCTTATATCCTAATGTTAATGGTTTGTTGGTCAACGTTAATATTTCGAGGTAAGGTCCGTTTCTTAGATACTATAAGCAATTATAGGTCAACTATATTTGGTGAATATAAAATGCTTGTTTCTCTTCCAGCCAGTTCCAGGGTTCATCTGACCTTGACCGAATTCATTGTTCAACGTTTAGTTTTCGTTGTAAGGTCTGTTTCTCATATACCGTAAGCATTAACTCAACTATTGTTTGTGTATGGAATAATTGTGAAGTATACATGACTGTCCATTTACCAGGGCCCTTCTGACCTTGACCTCATTTTCATTGATCATTGATAACGTTAAGTTTATTTGATCACGATCAGTAAAGCAGGTGAGATATTTTTGCTTGTGAATTCATATCATGTTTTCAACCCTACCCTTTTGATATCGATCAGTGGACTATGTAAGGTTAAAACAAAAAGTCAATGCGAGAAAAGCACTTAACTTAATACTGGTATAGAAGAAAGCATAAAACACAAGTACAAACTAAAACTAATAAACAATCATAATATACCATACAAAATACTCTCAGTTACTGGAAAAAGTTCAATTATTATAAATTAGGCCGTTAGTTTTATCGTTTGAATTGTTTCACATTTTTTGTGTCGGGGCCTGTTATTGTTTACTATATATGCGGTATGTGTTTAATATAAATAAGAAGTTGTGGTATGCGTGCCAATGAGACAACTCTCCATCCAAGACACAATGTATAAAAAGTTAACAATTATAGGTCAAAGTACGGCCTTTAACACGGAGCCTTGGCTCACACCGATCAGCAAGCTATAAAGGCACCAAAATGACTAGTGTAAAACAATTCAAACAGGACAACCGACGGTCTAACCTATATAAAAAAACAAGAAACGAGAAACACCTATGAACCACACCAACAAACGACAACCACTGAACAACAGGCTCATTTTGAAGGCCGTACAGTGACTTAATATTACTTACATCTACGTCATTTGAACTCTGATGGATAGTTGTCTCATTGACAATCCTACCACATCTCCCTATTTTCCGGCAAATCAAAAGTACTTTACTTTCTCCTACACTGGTCTTTTTCAATCAATTTGAATTATCGCCCTTATTTCAAGAGCATTATAAGATGATACACGTACTTTTTCTTTTTCAAAAGTTGTTCTCATGCTTCATTCAGTGTAAAGTTCTCTATAACAGTCCATTATCAAATGTAGCAATATTGTACAACAACTTTGTATATATATTACGTTGTTATCATGAGCTACTATACGTGATGGGTTGTATTTTATTCTAACATGACGTCCTTCAAACGCTTTGAGTACACACCCGTGGTAAAATATGAATATATTGCCAGCTAGTGCTGTTCCGATTGTACTCCCACGTCATATGCTTTTTTATGAATGAGATACCCGACGTCATAGAACAATGACGTTAGAATGTAAGCATTTTACGGGAAAATACACGCTTGTGAATCCGAAAATCATCACAAGGAAACATACACAAATGATGCTAAAATGTGGCAAAAGCCCTTTATTGTACACCATATAAGACATATAAATAAATTATCATTCAAATTCATCCAAAACTGTCTAAATACATTATTTTAAATAGTTTAAACATGTCACTAATGCAGTTTGCTCCGTTCTTTTACGCTAGTTTATTAGTGCGTTTATTTATGGGAACGGCAAATATTTGCCTACACCTAGAGCGCTTCGATCCAAAAGAATTGCCGTATGTGTCCTATCAGAATCGAAATAATTCATGGGGGCTTGAATATATCTAGATTTTACCACGGGTTGTCCCTTTATGCCGATATTTTACCCCTCGCTATCGCTCAGGGGTAAAATATTTGTCATAAAGGGCCAACCCGTGGTAAAATCACGATATATTCAAGCCCCCATGAATTATTTCTTAAATGACGGTGCGATTGGACTGACTTTTCCAAGGAATGAAAAATAGCATACTCAGATATAAAGATTTTCTACAAAAAATTAAGAATTGGAATTGAGATATTTCCTTCGTCGGAAATAGTTCCCAGTGAAATACTTTATATTGTATATATACATGTACGGTCTTCTATTAGTTGATAGTTGCTTGTTCTTGTGTTATCATGTTTTGCTTTACAGTTTTTTTTTTTCAGATAACCTCTTTTTTTCTCAAAAAGATAGTACATCTCCCTGCTCTTTGTGGGTAAGATAGTGGTTTGCATCTACATTTTCCGGTTCAAAATTTAGGGACGCCCATACAGAACAAAATCAGAAAAAACAGAATTTCGGCCCTTAAAAGAAGTAACCATTCATTTACCAACAGCATGACCATTTGTTTGCTCTTGTCCTTCATGCATCTCCTTCTTACTGTGACTTCATAAGTAGGTTCCATTACGATTGTTTGACCATACCTTTTTCTCAATTTAGTTTCTTCTAAACTACTGTTATGAATTGGGATGAATGTAATATGTTTAATTAAAATTTCATATTTTTTTAGCAAATGTGAATAAAACAACGACTCCAGCGGTACCGAAAACGACACCAGGTATAGCTTTAATTAATAATCTGCTCAATTGATCAATAAACAGTAGAACAACCCGATTTTCCTTACAAATTAATCACTATGTATACATCTGCAGATAGGGTTCCTACATTGCATGAACCCTTGTACGATTTATAGCCTATGGCCAAGGAAAGCCTAGCTACTGTATGTACTTCATACTTTCCCTATCTCAAAAATCGTGATAACATAATGACGACCGATTCAACATCAAGTCTCCTTCAACCCTATATTTTTAGTATAGCCTGAGTGCGGGATGTTACAGTCCTTCCAAAATAACCACTGTACCACCGCACATAGGGATTGATCCAGAACTATATGAGCTCGCCTCACTAAGCAGCGCTATTATATTTCTGAAGAACATTTAGTGCATTGATTGATTGATTTTTTGTTGTTGATTATGTTCATTTAAGATAATTTTTTAGTTGACATTTGTAGTGTTGTTAAATTCGTTGATTCATTTCAAAAATGATTCATACGATCGATGAAGTGAGTTATCGGTTAGCCTTTTTTCCTCCCATATAATTACATTTGGACACAGTTTAAATTGATTAACGGATCGATTTTATGATTGATTGTAGTTTGCTTAGGGACGACATCAAAAGTTCAATGAAGGATAAAAAACTTAATTCAAATAGTTTTTTCACTGACCCCCCTACCCCCTATTAACTTAATTTGGGAAAAATTGATTGACCCATATGAATATATGTAAAAATCAATGTCGGATAACCAAATCTTGCAGCAGTTCAACCCCCCCCCCCCCCCCCCCCCCACCCCCAAACTATTTGAATTAAGTTTTTTATCTTACATTGATCTTTTGATGTCGTCCCTTAATGTCCAGTGGCAATCATTTCATGTATGTACAGGACGAGAACAAATTAACAATGAATACAATAGGTATGTCCTGTTACAGAGACCTATTGAGTATTTTATAAAATAGAGACCTACAATGTAACGAGTAACTTTTTTGAATATACATTTGGTTAAAGTTATAATATTCATAGTCAGAGTTCGTATATGATCATACATTAACACACATGAAGAAAAAAATATTTATTTTAAATATGAATTTTTAAGAATTAATTTCTGAAGATTTAGACTCAAACGGACTATAAGACTGCATATTTTAGATTTTATTCATATAAATAATTCAGAGTTCATTAGATTAATTATTTTTTTTTGAAAACGACCCGTGTAACAGTATTTTTTCTACTTTGTCATAGTTCCAACACACGAGCTAAAATTCCAGGGAAATATCAAAATAGACAACAACTGGGACCAAGACTTAGAAAATAAATCGTCACCCATATACCAACAGAAATCAGAAAAAGTCAAGAATCTTGTAAGTATTGGGGAACTGGTCGATACCGGAAGTCTCACATTCCTGGACTTTAATTTTAGAAAAAGACTTTCCGGTTGGCAATATGCTCGTGGACCTTCCTGCACGCACTGCACGAACTGCATGCACTGCTTGTAAAGTATGAAATTGAATTAGTCAACGTCAATGGTTGGGCAAAGTCAGAAGGAAAAATCAGATATAAATTTGCTGTAACGTTTTTTAATCAATACAATTTGGAAAGAAGAAGATTGTTAATGTTCCGGGATATTCCACACTCCGGCACAGGAGTCTTTCCCGTCATCGGAAGAAGAGAAGAATGTAAGGCCTACAACGAGTTGTTTAGCACAGGCATTTGTTTTCATCCACGGGAAGGTAGACTATCTTTTTTTATGACTATATATAGCATGTACATGATGTATTTTATAGTAGAAGTATGGATAGTCAACCTTCCCGTGGACAGAAACCAGGGGGGATCAAGCCATTTTAAAAAGGGGGTTTCCCAACCCAGTGTAAAAGAAAAAGGGGGGGGGGGTTCCAACTATATGCTCCCATTCAAATGCATTGATCGTCAAAAAGGGGGGGGGGTTCCAACCCCCGGACCCCCCCTGGATCCGCCAATTCAATTTAATTCAATTCAATATTTAAATTTTTTTGTATTGGAAAGAGCACAATAGAGGCATGATCCAAATACAGATAATTATAATATTAAAACAACATAAGATAATTATAATATTAAAACAACATATAAATGAAATAAAGATGCATGTAACAACAAGTTATAAGACAAATGGAACTTGAGACAAGTCAAGTGGAGTGCCTGTAAAGTAAAGTAAAGTAATCTTTATTTAAAGTCAGGTTGCACCAAATAATCATGACGTCTTGACAGGCTATTTTTTGAACTAATCTATACTTCTAAAGTAAGAGACTGATTTCATTGAGCCGCAACTCCTTTGAAACCATACAAAGTCGGAAATATTTGTGATATGACGTATGAATGTAGTGTTTTGTACTTCCTAAATTTGTCTTTGAAACAATCTTTTTTTTTCCCGCAGAAAACCCCCAATTTTTGAGAAAATATCAAAATTCGGAGACCGTGTCTTATACGCTTTCGAAAAAAAACAACTACAAACTTGCACCACTGAAGAAATGTTTAAATCTGACATCAGAGAGTTCTAGATTGTCTTCTTCTTCTCCAAGTTATTTCCTCTGTTCTTGGAGCACCCATATCACACAGAGACAGAACTTGACTCGCACTTTTCAAGAAAAAAAAGATATATACTACAAACTAGCACCACTGAGAAATCTTTTAATCATCATTGTTCTAGGATGTCTTCTTCTTCTATGAGTTATTTCCTCCGTTCTAGGAGCACCTGTGTAACACCATGACAGAAGCTACTAATTGGACATTCAAACTCCTATGGAAGAAGAACTGACAAACTTAATAAAAACTCAACATAATCATGCATCAGTTCATAAAAACAGTTGGTGAAATACGAACCCAAGCTGTGTATCACCATAATTTCCATAAACATTTCCAGTAGTCTTCAAGTCACGCTCGCTGGTTTTTTCTAGTATACATGTACATAATAACAAGGAATAAGAGCTTTTAAGGTGGTACCTAACACTACAGGGAGATAACTCTGTAAAATCAGCCAAACGTTTTAATAACGTTGTGTTGTAAAGGGAATATTAAGCTTCTCAATGATCAAAATTAGTGTTTGTCAATCTGCTATATAACCAGTGTAATTTTTCTGACAAAACGGTTGGTTCAAAAATTTTTTAATTTTTATATTTTTGTTAAAGTGTCAAAGTAAATGCTTTGACAAAATTTTATGAAAATTAAACAAGCCAAATTAATTTTAGTGAAAGTGTTGGGTACCACCTTAAGCGACTGATATTAGATAACAAAACATACATGTAATAACATCAGATACATATATTACACAAACATATAGACAGTACATACATGTATTAATACATAGATAGCACATGCAAAATAAAAGCTAAGCAAGATATATATTAAATCAGCACATAAGAGCACACAGTATCTAGATCCAAGTAGCAAAATTGCAAAAAATAAAAAAAACAAACAGCAGGCTTCAAGGTTAAGTCATGCAGCAGCAAGGAGTTAAATTATTTACAAGAACTGCAGGTACAATTTTCTGAAAAACACCAGGTAGAGACAAAATTTTTAAACTGGCCAAAAGTTGATAAGCTTCTTGCCTCATTTGGCAAGGAGTTCCAGAGTTTTGCTGCCTCATAACTAAAGCTTTTCTTACCATACCTTGTTGTTTTTGGCCGTGGTATAGCCGCTATGCCTTTGTACCTAAAATTATATGTATTTTCTTTAATGTTTATTATTTTATGAAGGAATTCCAGACTTGATTTATAAATTATTTTGTATGTCTCTGATGCCGTGGTTTTCATTCTTCTGATTTTTAGTGCTGGTAGCTTACAAATGGCTTAGACTCACTGTTAAAGGAGTGTATCGTAAGAATTTTTGTAGTCGTCGTAATAAGTCTGATTGCTCTTTCTTGTATTTTTTCTATTTTCTTTGTGTTTTGTTCACTGCAGAAGTGCCATGTTAGAGGTCAATAGCTGAGGTTTGACAATATAAATGAGCGGTACATTTTTGTATACTGTAAGTTTAGACAGTCTGGTGAGATGAGTGCCGATTCTTTTTAGTATGTTTAGTTGTCATGCAGCTTATTTACAGATGTTTGAGATGTGAGTGTTGAAATCCAGTTTAAAGTCTATTGTTAGACCAAGAAGTTTCACCTCTTCGTCTCATTTTAGGTTTAATCCATTTAGGTTGAAGACCATATTTTGAGTGTGTGTTTTTTACCTATTGCAGTTGCCTGGAATTTTTCTAGGTTTGTCTGCATTTTGTTGAAGGAGAACCATGATATAAGGGAGTTACTATCTAAGGGTTTAATTACTGATTCCTAAGTAGTACCTGCCCATGGTTGCCAACATCTGATAAAGAGAAATTGTTAAAGGAATGTAAAAATGTATATATATATACATATGTAGATTGCCTAACAATGTAATTTTAACACACTATTTAGTATGTAAATATAAGAATGTTTAAAATATTTACAAAATGATGAAAATAAACGCAATATTTCGCTAGACCAACTAGCTTTATCAAGCGTGCATCTATCCAGGTGAAATCGGATGTAGATGATAAGAAACTTTTGCAGCTCAACGTCTGTGTTGCACTGAACTGCCTTCAAAATAAGAAAATTTTGCAGCTCAATGTATATGACCTCTTGCATTTAGCTGCTTTGAAAATAAGAAAATTTTGCAGATCAATGTACATGTTGCACTTGGATTTAGCTACCTTAAAAATACATAATTGGTAGTCGAAGTTAGCAACGTCCATTGGCCAATATTACGGGATAAAAAGGACGATGCTTTGTTTTAAATTATTCTTTATCTTTCCTGTATCTTTTTTCGTCTTTTTCGTTATATATACATATGTACATGTATATGTAGTAAAAAGCATGCTCACAATGTTTTTTACACTGAAAAGCATCGACTTAAGGTGAACAGAAATGTTGGTTGATTCACATGGATTGATTAATGAATGTTTTCTCATTTATGCAAACATTCAAATTTTATTATCATAAAAAAAACAAGAGTTAACATGGTTAAGAAGACATGGTCTATTATCATTATTCTATTTTTGTTATAGCGCTAAAGAAGAAATGGACGATGACTAAGGACTGTGAAGTGAATTTTCTTTTGCATGTATTATATGACCCCTTTTAATCCTCTAAGACTATAAAGACGTTATAATTACACTCTTGAAAGACTTGCAGAAAATTGTTTTAAATTTTGTCCAGTTTTAGAGGGAATTCAAATGCACATTGATAGCCTTTAATATAGCTATCCGAGCAAGCAAGTGACTGACTATATTGTTGTATAATTTTCAAGTTTTAGTCTAAATGTATCAAAGACATTTGTTTGTTAACATATAAATTTATTTTTTAGATAGACAAAGTGTACTTCTCCAGTGATCTGAAAGATGTATATGTTAGCAATAATGTTCAAGGATTCAGGTAAGGTCATCACGTATATTCGTACAAACGTACCTACATCCCGAAATTGGTTTCCTTTCTCTAACTTTACCACAAAACACAGACAAAGTTTGAGTTTGGGTGGCGTCAATTTAACCATTTTAGAGTTATACCCCATTACAAATGGAAAAATTCCTGAAATTTTCATTTCTCTTCTCTTAAGTTTGCCTCAACCAAATATTATGAAATTTGGGTGGCATCACTTTTACTGTTCTTGAGTTATGTCCCTTTATTATGTTATATCCAAGCGGGGGCATAATCTGACTTGTGTCCCATGGACACATTTTCCATTTATTTTTATGATTTAAAAATCTTTCTGGAATGTTTATGATGCCCTATAATGGGGACAAATGGTGTTAATGTGTGTTAATCCACAACTCCTTGAAAACGGCTTGACAGAATTCAACTAAACTTGCACAGATTCTTCAGCAGGACTTGATATTAAATTTTGATATGAATGATTTTTTTTTGAGGGGTTGGGGTGGGGTGGGGTCCTGTTTCAATACATGGACTAGACCATTACTGCTTATATTATTTTGGAGATGACAGTCAACACACCTATTCCTTGGAAGATTCTTACATATATTTATTATTTCATATTCATGAAATTGAGATAAGTATACATATTTTTACTGTTTTACATTGTCTTATCGGGGCCTATTATAGCTGACTATGCGGTATGGGCTTTGCTCATTGTTGAAGGCCGTACAGTGACCTATAGTTGTTAATGTCTGTGTCATTTTGGTCTTTTGTGGATGGTTGTCTCATTGGCAATCATACCACATCTTCTTTATTATATATTTTTACATTTGTATTTTCCAGAAAAGGTAGTACTGAGGCTATTGTTGAAATTATTTTCAAGAATCCCGACATGATTGACGTGAATGTGACAGAGACCCCTCCTGAAGAGAAGCTGAATGGTGAGAAAGTAACAACCACTTTTGTACAGATTGTTGAGAGTGGCACTGTGGAAGAAGCCAAAGACTTCCAGATTGACACACACCAAGTGCAGTTCACTGGTAATTTTTTTTACAAAGGTGGTAGGTTCTATAACTTGTTTTAGCTCTCCTGACAAAATTACATCTGTGGACTAAGAAATTTTGTGCAAAATAAGTTTTCTCCTCAAAACATGATATAAAAGAACATATCAAAGACACTCAAGCCAGGGTTGTTTTATTTGTTGGTTTACAGGTTTTTGATGTGACAGATTTGGGTTGATTGGTCAGAAAAAAATTAAAAAGATATTTTACACAATGTACAAGTCATACTATGTATAAAACTACTGTGGATTATTTTTATTTCTATTTTAGGCATAATGAATTTGGTAGAGTAAGTACATGTAGGTGGGAATAAAAAAAGCATGATTTTTTTTTTCTTTTCTATAAATCTGAAAAATCAGGTCTGCAGATCTGTAAAGCAACAAAAACCCTTGCCTCAGGCAAATGAATGATAATTAATCATAGCCTTTCAGCAGTCATTTTAAATCTTAACAAATACTATTTTGTACTGGGTATAGAAGAGAGGTAATATGGAGTATTAATTCATGTAACAAAATCCTGACGTTTACTTAACAAACCAAAAGTAAAGGAACATTGCTTACATTGCTGTTCTAGGTATCAAACATGTCAAAGTCACAGTAAAGCTACAACATAAATAAAAAGCTCAAACCTCACTGCAATGAACAGATTAAAAAAAATGCTTTAAAAATTAGCCCAACAATCTCATGTTCATGATTGTCCTCTATTCCTTGATTGTGTAACTAAATATCACTAAATTTTTACCTTCAATGAGAGGTAACTTTATGTGTGCTGCTAATGTAACAGGAACTGCTACCCCATCTTGAGCACATGAGTTTACCCTGGTTTTGTCTCGCCTGCAATGAAAGACGCGGGAAGCGAGACATAGGGATTTATTTTCTGGCGAGGGCGCCAACAATAATTTTTCTGCTTAAGTTAGTTTGATAGGAACTACTTGTGATAGATCATTGATATCTATACTATTAAACGAGAAGACCTCATTTTTGGTGTCGCTTCTCTTCTTTCCAGAATAAATTAATCAACACGCCTCTGTGTCCTATAGGTACAGTGCATAGTCGCATTTGTCATCCATTCATATGATTATTCAAATTGAGTTATTTTAGGAGAAAAACGAGAAAAAAGGCATCCAGATATTGTCCCGTCATTGTACGAAATTTTAAGTCAGATTAGACTTCCGGTTTGCGTTTTTCTGTATACTTTGAACATACATATACTACGAATAAAGTGTATTTTCAGAATTTTATCTGCTATCATTTTCAAGTTTAGTATCCACGGCGGTCACAGAGTTTATTAAATAGAAAGGGTCTGTTGCTATATCAATGATCACCATGGATCGATTAGTAAACTTAGAATTGAAAGGCAGTAAATACGCTTTATTTATATAGTAATGAATGTTCATAATATACAGATAAGCGCTAAAATTATTCATGTGAACTTTTGATACTCTTTCTGAAATTCTCCAGTCATTAAATCTTTTACAAAATTCATTAATTACATAAAAAAAAGAAGATGTGGTATGATTGCCATGTTAAGACAACTCTCCACAAGAGACCAAAATGACACAGATATTAACAACAATAGGTCACCGTACGGTCTTCAACAAAGAGCAAACCCCATACCGCATACTCAGCTTCAAACTCTCCACAAGAGACCAAAATGACACAGATATTAACAATATAGGTCACCGTACGGTCTTCAACAAAGAGCAAACCCCATACCGCATACTCAGCTTCAAAAGGCCCGAAATGACAATGTAAAACAATACAAACGAGAAAACTAGCGGCCTTATTTATGTACAAAAAATGAACGAAAAACAAATATGTAACACATAAACAAACGACAACCACTGAATTACAGGCTCCTTACTTAAATAAATGTTCATAACATACTAAATGTATGTTCATATTGAAATTGATAGAAAACCAAAAATTGGGAACTTTGGAAATAAAGGTGGAGGGTAAAAAAACATTTTCCTGTCCCCAATAACCTATGACTTATGATACTTTTGCTGAAATTCTCCAGTCATTCTGTATTTTACAAAATTCTTCCAACAACACTTTACATACTTTAAACTACGCTCTGAATGCCCGCGATTTCGCGGGTGTGTTCTAGTTTAATATAAAGTTGCATTACCATTGATACATATCAGTTTGACGACTGTTTCGAGGCCTTGCCCACTAGGACATGGTTCAGTGACTTTGAATTAATTAGCAATTTTCAATGTGAAGTTTTCTGCTTAAGTTAGTTTGATAGAATCTTCTTGTGATAGATCAATGATATTTTGTATGAAGTCGCATTCCTATCTGTACATATAAGTTTGATGACTATTTCGAGGCCCTGCAAGCTAGGTCATGGTCCAATGACTTTGAATTATTTAGCAATTTTCAATGTTAAGTTTTCTGCTTAAGTTAGTTTGATAGGATCTACTTGTGATAGATCAATGATATTTTGTATGAAGTTGCATTACTAACAGCTCATATCAGTTTGACGACTATTTTGAAGCCCTGCCCCCTAGGTCATGGTCCAGTGACTTTGAATTAATTATCAATTTTCAATGTTAAGTTTTCTGCTTAAGTTAGTTTGATAAAACTACGTGTGATAGATCAATGATATTTTGTTTAGAATTGCATTACTATCAGTACATATCAGTTTGATGATTATTTTCAGGCCCTGCCCACTAGATAATGGTCCAGCGATTGAATTAATAAACTATATTGCTGTCCATCAGATTGTCTTTTTCTGAATTTTATGCAGACAGGCGAGACATTTCTCTGTGTCAAAAATTTATTGGTTGTTGGTATCTTTACATTGTAGTTTTCTGTGAAACGTTTTCTAGGCGGTTGTTTGTTTTTTTATTGTTTTTATTTTGGCCACGATGTTGTCTATTTTTTCCCGAATTGATTGCTCTCATGGTACATGTATCTTTTCCATCTTTTTCGAATGGACCTCCAAACAACCCAAGATTCTGTAATGAGGAGTACCTGAATTGCATCCATCCTTAAATTCACATCTGTAAAAGTTGAATATAAACTGATGTTTTGTTTTATTTCTCCACATTTTTACAACAATTTGACATTATTCCATACTTATTATTCATTTATAAGAAATAGGTGCCTAGGACATATTTTAATTGCGCATTTTTAAAAGTTTGAGGACGTTGCATAGTTTCTGTAAATTTTACTATTTGCTTGTGATACTTCATCTGTTGATATATAATGTGACTGTTTTGTGCATATTTAGCTATGACCTATGTTGAAAGACGTGCATAATGACAAATTATAAAAACACAAATTATTTAGTCTCCAAGAACACTTGTAAGATTTCCGCTGGGTTTTTTTTATGCACCCGCAACTGAATGCCCCCGCAACTGAAAGTTGGGGGCATATTGTTTTACCCCTGTCCGTCCGTCCATCCCATTATGAGTATATAGTTATTCAGCTCAGCTCCTCCTACAGTGTGAATCCTAGGAAGTTTTCACTTTGCTGGCTGTTTGTACATATATTGAAGGTGTGCATGTGGTCAGGGTTTTGATTTTTCTTAATATTTGCTCTTTTGGGAGACAGTTGAACTTTGTCATTTTTTGGAGTATTTACTTGCACAAGAGGAGCGTTTCCAGATAACTCCTCCTACAGTTTGAATGCTAGGAAGTTTTCACTTTGATGGCTGTTTGTACATACATGTATATTGAAGGTGTGCATGTGGTCAGGATTTTGATTTTTATTAATATTTGCTCTTTTGGGAGATAGTTGAACTTTGTCATTTTTTGGAGTATTTACTTGCATAAGAGGAGCTACCGTTACAATTTGAATGCTAGGAAGTTTTTAGTTTGCTGGCTGTTTGTACATATATTGAAGGTGTGCATGTGGTCAGGGTTTTGATTTTTATTGATATTTGCTCTTTTAGGAGATAGTTGAACTTTGTCAATTTTGGGGTATAACATGTATAAGCAATTAAATGTTATAGTTATTTTAAAATAACACTTTGCATATGCGAGGGCATCAATTGTGTCTCCCAGACACAATAATATCTCAAAGAAAGTCCTACATTGACTTTATTATAATACAGTTACTTCAGAGTGGAGTGCGGGGGCATCACTTTGTCTTAGTTTCAAATTGGGTGCAATTTGGGTACTGTGACATTAAGGACAAAACATGCTTATACATGATGAAGTTGCTGACAAGATACATAGAAAACCAGTGCTTGTAGTTATAATTTTAATACTTATACTCTTTAAATTTTTTCTGAAAAAGAGGAAAAGGCTATATATAAGAACAATTATAGGAAAAGGCTGACTCTGACTTTTACCTTATATTTGCATTGGTATTATTTGGGTCTCAAATAGAACATGTAGAAGGAAAAGAAATCTAGAATCTGCTTAAATTTTGGTAAATGACCTTTTATGAGTTATTGAAGTCTTATATGAAAAGAAAAATGGGTGTTATGGGGCAAAATATTTTACCCTGTATGCATGGTAGGAAAAAAACCAAGGAGTCCGAACGTTTGCCCAAAATTTCTAAACCTGACCTAAGTACATCCTTTAGGAGTAATCGATAGACAATTTTCACAATACTGATGTTATGAGATAACAGTAAGAACTGATTTTTCAATGGTGTCATTTACGCCGATTGACATGGGGTCAACCAGTGTAACTCTTTCATAAAAAAACATCTTGAGATTGGTCTATAGGGATTGTTTTTGATTTTAGAAATTACTGAATTTTCCTTACTTGTTCCCTTTAGAAACTTAATAAAATTTATTGTATTTCAGATGCAACACTCTCTTCAAATGTAACATCACCAACTACAAAAACTACTACAACATCAACTAAGCAAACAACTACAACTGTGCCACCAACTACAACTGCACCAGCAACTACACCAGCGACTACAACACAAACAACTACAACACCAACAACTACTACACCAATGACTACAACACCAACGACTACCACTGCAACGACTACAACACCAATGACTACAACACCAACGACTACCACTGCAACGACTACAACACCAACGACTACCACTGCAACAACTACAACACCAACGACTACCACTGCAACCACTGCAACGACTACAACACCAACGACTACCACTGCAACAACTACAACACCAATTACTACAACACCGACTACTACAACACAAACTACTACAACACCAATGACTACCACTGCAACAACTACAACACCAATCACTACAACACCCACTACTACAACACAAACTACTACAACACCAACGACTACAACACCAACGACTACCACTGCATCAACTACAACACCAATGACTACAACAACACCAATCACTACAACACCGACTACTACAACACAAACTATTACAACACCAACGACTACCACTGCAACGACTACATCACCAACGACTACAAAAACAAAAACTACTACAACACCAACAACTACTACACAAACTACTACAACACCAACAACGACTACCACTGCAACAACTACAACAACACAGACTACTACAAAACCAACCACTACAACACCAATGACTACAACACCAACTACTACCACTGCAACTACTACATCACCAACTACTACAACTGCAAAAACTACAACAACATCTCACAATTTAACTGCAACTACTTCAATCCCAACTTCTACAACAAGACCAATAACTACAAGTGCAACAACTACTTCAACTACCATCACTGCAACTACTACAAGACCGACTACAACAACTACACTCACTAGTACAGCTGCAACAAAATCGTCGACTACAGCTTCAAACACATCAACTGCTACAAAAACCATACCAACTTCTGCAACTTATACAACTTCTACCATACCAACAAGTACAAGATTATCTGTGACTACTAACACTTCAGTAGAACCTTTAGTTGAGTTTAATGTACAAGTTCTGATGAGGAATATGACCTGGACCCCTGCTTACAATAATACCAATTCAACTGAATATCAACAGTTACTTCATGAAGTCATGCTGGTAAATATGGAGATTTCATCAACACTGTTATATGATTAATTTGAACTTTTGGTTATGAATATTCACTGTCATTGAAAGAGGTGCTGTCAACCAGACAATGTTTGCTTCGTCTTTATTTCATGATTTACCAACTGAATCTTAATTTTTGTCGTTTTGAATTTCCTATTTATAGAAGTCCTGTACATATTTCAGTAAATGAAAGTTTTGATTTATAAAAAAAAAGTAAAATTCACAAAAATACTTAACTCAGAGGAAAATCAATTCAGAAAGTCTATAATCACATGGCAAAATCAAATAACAAAACGCATCAAAAACGAATGGACAAGAACTGTCATATTCCTGATTTGGTACTGGAATTTTCAAATGTAGAAAATGGTGGATTGTACCTGGTTTTATAGCTAGCTAAACCTCTCACTTGTATGACAGTCCCATCAAATTCCATTATATTGTCACTGTCTTTCATTTAGAAATAAAATTTTAAAATGTGATATAGATCTGTTGTCTGAAAAACAGTTGTTATCAACTGGCCCTGTTCATAATTCTGTTGCTGCACGTTCATGGGTGGTCTTCATACTTTGAATTAGTTTACCTTGAAATATTCATGGTAGTTAAAATTAAAATAGCAAAAATAAATATGCCCCTTTAATTTTCCTGTTTACAGTATATTATTTGTTTTGGAGGAGGGGGTTCACAGAGTATATGGGAAAATCCTGATAACCTTTTAAATTGTGTTCCAGTTTACTAATTTATTCTAGCAGGTTCTCTCCATTGATGGCTCCTATCATTATATATCCTATAAAGTAAGTGTTATAACTTCAGAAATTATTGGTAGGTTTTTCTTTATGGGAACAATGTGACTGGGTGAGTATCACAATAATTAGAACTCACATTCTTATTTGATAAAATTGAGAAAGGAAATGGTGAATATGTCAAAGCGACAACCACCCGACCATAGAGCAAACAACAGCCGAAGGCAACCAATGGGTCTTCAATGTAGCGAGAATTCCCGCACCCGTAGGTGTCCTTCAGCTGGCCCCTAAAATATGCATAATAGTACAGTGATAATGGACGTCATACTAAACTCCGAATTATACACAAGAAACTAAAAATTAAAATCATACAAGACTAACAAAGGCCAGAGGCTCCTGACTTGGGACAGGCGCAAAATTGCGGCGGGGTTAAACATGTTTATGAGATCTCAACCCTCCCCCTATACCTCTAGCCAATGTAGAAAAGTAAAAGAATAACAATACGCACATTAAAATTCAGTTCAAGAGAAGTCCGAGTCTGATGTCAAAAGATGTAACAAAAGAAAATAAATAAAATGACAATAATACATAAATAACAACAGACTACTA
This sequence comes from Mytilus edulis, assembly GCF_963676685.1. Classification (NCBI taxonomy): domain Eukaryota; kingdom Metazoa; phylum Mollusca; class Bivalvia; order Mytilida; family Mytilidae; genus Mytilus; species Mytilus edulis. The sequence continues at coordinate 50,542,012 of NC_092355.1, read as the reverse complement.
GCAGTTAACTGACATGCCAGCTCCAGACCTCAATTAAACTGATTGAAAGATTATGTCTTCATCATATGAATATCAGGTACAATCCCTCCCGTTAGGGGTTTAGTATCATACTATCATAAAATATACGAGGAGAACATAACCCGTGTCATGCCAACAACTGTTTTTTTAGAAATAAATGTGTTTAGTTCCGATGCAAAGACCCTATCAGTGAATCAATGTTAAAGCCAAAATATGCAATCTTTAATGACCTGACAACAGTATCGTAACTATATCCCCTTTTAATAAGTCTATTTAAAGGTTTTGTTAGTTTCTGAGGAGAATACTGACATTTTTGTGCTTTATAAAGAATATTTCCATAAAATTTTGGATGTGAAATACCTGAACGTATAAGATGTCTGCATGTTGAGTTATATTTACGAATTATTTCCTTATACCGGTGATAAAATTTAGTAAATGTTTTGACCAGTTTGTGATATCGAAAACCCTGGTGTAATAATTTTTCAGTAATACATAAATTTCTCTCGCTAAAATCTAATACATTGTTACATACACGAGCGAATCGTACAAGTTGAGATATATAAACACCATAAGATGGTGACAAGGGAACGTCACCATCTAAAAATGGATAATTAACAATAGGAAATGAAAAATCATCTCTTTTATCATAAATTTTTGTATTAAGCTTCCCGTTTATGATATAGATATCAAGATCGAGGAAAGGGCAGTGGTCATTGTTATCATTAGCTTTATTTAAAGTAAGTTCTACAGGATAAATTTCTTTAGTATACATACTGAAGTCGTCATTATTTAGAGCCAATATATCATCCAAATATCTAAAAGTATTGTTAAATTTTTGTATCAAATGTTGTTTTGATGGGTCTTTGCTAATTTTAGTCATAAATTGTAACTCATAACAATACAAAAACAGGTCCGCAATAAGTGGTGCACAGTTAGTCCCCATTGGAATTCCAATAACTTGACGATATACGGAATCTCCAAAGCGAACAAAAATGTTATCAAGTAAAAATTCAAGTGCATAAATAGTATCAAAGCATGTCCAATTGACATAGTTCTTTTGTTTATTGCTACTAAAAAATGATCTAAAAGAGTTTGAACATATGTACTCGCATTCCGACTTTTTAAATGCCCAGTTAATTAGGGATGTGAATTTTTTCTTAATAAGAATATGAGGCAAAGTGGTATATAGGGTAGAAAAATCAAAACTTTGAACAGATTCAAAATCACCAATATATGCATGCAATTTATCAAGTACTTCCAACGAGTTTTTGACACTCCAAAAGTAATTAATTCCACTATTTTCAAAGGCCTTATTTGAACAATTTATTATCAGGTTTTTTATTGTACCAAGTGTACTAGTAAGTAAAACAGACAATTTAGTAGTTGAACAATGGCTGGAAGATGAAATAAATCTATATTTGTAAGGTTTTTTGTGCAGCTTCGGAAGCCCGAAGTGCAGGATATCACAAGATTTCCCCAGGATATCTCAGGATAATCTTGAGAAAAATCACAGGGCAATCTTGAGATATCCTGATCCTGAGATAGGGTCAAACATGGGACGGTATTGGAACAAGGATATTCCAGGGATATCCAGGGACCATCCAGACCATAAATTTCCTAGTAGAAAATCCTGTGATAATCCTGTTCTCAGGATTCTCAGGTCCTGGTCTCAGGAAATTATCCTGATGTCAGGATTTACAGATTTGCTTGCATTGAGTTGGCCCTGGGATAATCCTGGTATATCCTGTGAATATCCTGAGAATGTCCTTAGTTCAGGACCAATAAATGTCTTACATTAATTCTATAAGAAATTACAAAATTTGAGTAAAGTCCTTTTTTTAATTTTTCTATTGCAAATATTTTCTTAAATTAGTTTAAATCCATATTCCTCATTCTAAGCAAGGGCGGATCCAGCCATTTCAAAAAGGGCGGTTCCCAACCCAGGATAAATGGGGGTCCAACTATATGTCCCCTTTCAAATGCAATGATTGTCAAAAAAAACCCAGCAAGACCCCTCCCTTAAATACGCCACTGAATGACTGATAAGGTATGTTTGCCCTGGTACACAGGGCTCGTTAGTGAGTCGCATGAGATCTTACTGTCAATGGCGGTATCTTATGTTTTTTTTTATGTAGGTTACAACCGCCATTGACTGTTTGAATTACATTACATGTAGTTAGGCAGCAACCATTTAATTTTGCAGGGTGGGGGGGCTATGGATTTTTTGGAAAATAAAGTTTGTTTCTAGTTTTTGGAGAAAAAAATAATTTGTTTTTGACCCTGAGAAAAAAAATATGTTTGTTTCACCCTCAGCTGCAACTACATGTAATGCTAAAATTGAAAGAAAAATTGTTTTTTCGACCTGTTCGATACATTGTTTAAATGCAAAAAAAAAAAGTTTTTCCGAAAAGCAAACTTGTTGGCCAATTTTATTAATGGCTGTTCATATTGTTAAATTACCAATAAAAAATATGACCCCCCCCCCCCTTTTTCAAAATGGCTGGATCCGCCCCTGTACCTACCCAATATTAAAAATTAAATTATGCGTCAGATATATAAAAGGATACATGTAAAGTTCTGCTTCTTTCTGTAATATGTTGCTGTCTGTTCTTCCAAGTAGTATTGCTGAATAAATAACTGAAATCTGCATGGAATCATTCAATCTCCTAAAAGTATCAAAAAATCCACAAAGAATCAATTGTTCTAAGACGTTTAAAAGCAGTACAATCAATAGAAATGTTGTTGCCTGTTTATACAGTACATCGGAAGCTGTTAACCTAAGGAATCGAATTCATTTACAGCCCCCCTTTTTATCCCATGAACTTTAAAAAGATTAAAAAAAAACTAGCTCAGGGTTGACTTTGGCAATGGTAGCCCACTGATTAATTTTTTTTAGCCCACATACATAGTCCTATACAAAAAAAGTAGAAATTTAAGTAGCCCACACTAGATTTTAGGGGCCAATGGCCCGTGGGCCACTGCTAATTTCATACCCTGCTAGCTACTTATTATTCACTAAAGAACCATTCACACAATTCAATATTTATAAAGTTTACGTATCTACCAGTTATACCCGTTATCATATGTGAAAACAATTATTCATTTTGTTTAATTTACGTAAAAATTATTTTTCAAATATGGGCTATTTCAAAAAAAATGATGCCTTTCCTTTAAACCTTTGTCAGTCTCTTGTATGATACTATATCTGTAATGTTTTTAGGTCAGATAATGTATTATGATTAGTTGGTCCTAACTACCAAAGATAATAGCAGTATGTGCTCTGTTTAAAAAATATTGTCCAAAATTGTACCTCAAAATGTCAGGAGTGTAACGCTTTTAGTGTGACATTTAGAAGAAAGCATGTGCATTCATTGATGATATAGAATAAATAAGGGCAGATACAATACCAAACAATATCTTTCATCCAACTATTATATCTTGACTATGATTTCTTGTTCAATTCTTCCATATATTTACATTTTTATGAGCCTCATAAGGTAAGTCAAATAAGTTTGTGTAAAAAAAAAAATGTTAGTAAAAGTCAATATGCTGCCAGAAAATGTCTTTGTAGGTGAAATAACATGTTTCTGTACATCTTGCACGGTTTATTTTTTTTTGTTTAGTATCATAGCTTGGCACAGATGCATCCAGTTGACCCTGAAGTTCTACTACTGGAATATTATGGTTACAATAAGAGGACTACCCAGGTCTGTCAGGAGTGTAACAACTGGGTTAAGATGTATTTTTTTTAGAAACAATGTTGTTATAGTTGTTGTTTTTTCTTGAATTTCAGTGAACATTACCTGTTACAGTTTATCAGTAACAAACATGCCATTATTATGGCCTTCATTGCTTTTGTATGCTCAATACTTCAATGTCAGGAGTGTAACACAAAAAAATGCCTTATTTCAATCTTATTAGCAAAGGTAAGTTATTGGAAGAAAAACAAGCTGACAATTATTATAAAATGACATTACTACACCTCAGCTTAACACAGATTACAAGTCTAAATCATTACTTTTGAAATTTTTGAACTAAAATTGCAATTGAACTAGCTTGTTTAAATGTGTTACAGTCCTGACATACAAGTATTGAGCATACACAAGCAATAAAGGTCATAATAATGGCATGTTTGTTACTGAAAATATGCAACAGATGGTGTTCACACTCAAATTCCAGAAAAGAAAACCAAATAATAACAACATTGTTTCTATAAAAAATAACATGAATGTTACACTTAAACATTTTAAAGCGTTACACTCCTGACATTTTTGGGTACATTTTTGGACAATTTTTAATATACAGAGCACATACTGCTACCATCTTTGGTAGTACGAACAAACTTATCATAATACATTATCTGACATAAAAACAGCATATATCTAGTATCAAACAAGAGACTGAACAAGGTTTAAAGGAAAGCCATTTTTTTTTTTAAATAGACAATTAGCAAAATTTGTTAATATGTAAGAAGTATATAATTTTTTTTAACCTGTTCTTAATTTGCACTAAAATAATATGTGAAATATAAAGACTCTACATGATTTCAGGTCAGTTTCAGGTTAAAATATGGTAGCAATAAATTATGGTCAGGAGTGTAACATTTGTTACACTCCTGACAAGTTTCTGATGTAGCTTATCTATAACAAAATTCAACATGATTCTTTATTAAAATAATTGTTACATCTTTACAATGTAATGAGAAAGCCGATCTGTCTTGTAAAAGTGATTTTTCTGCACACTATTCACCAAAGATTCTTAAAAATTAAAGTGTATTTCTCATTAAACATGTTAAAAGTTTGCTCTTTGCTCAGAAATCAAAAAAATATGTAATCAAATATCTAATAAATTTATTTATTTGTGAAATTGTAAATTTAAAATAGATATCATTACTGATTTTCTAAACATTCCATTAAAAAACAGTCTTACAGTTACTGAAAAAATATGTCAGGAGTGTAACAAAAGGATAAAAAACACATGTTTGTATTTTTTAAATGAAGAAAACTTAGAATTGACTGAAGCAATTGTTGTGAAATTTTCAGAGGATGTAATTAGATCATATATGTTTGCTTCCTTATACTTTTTATATAAAATTAGAGCTTTTGCAAAGAGATATAAAAACTTTTGAAATAAGATATTAAAGAATACACTAAAAACTGGTGAAATTTACATATTTAAAAAAAAAAACTGTTTATAAGTAAAAAAAAATTGCAGGAAAATCATTTAGTACCTTTATTGCAACAAACAAAAAAATTACATTGATATTTATATTCTTATTTATGTTTGTCAGTAGATATTATTATTTTGTTGTTTCCTTTGAAAAGTGGGTGAATTCTTATGAGTAAAATCAAGGATTTGTATAGTAAGACAATGTCCATCAAATAAAACAGTTAAATTATGCTTTTTCGTCAATTGAAACTTGAGTGAAAATCAATAATTATTACGTTTAAGAATAAATAAAGTCCTTAACCATTACGACATTGTCTATACGTGACAAAAATAAGAACAAAACTCGATGCATGTGTACATAAGATCACGTTCCGATATCGTAAGTGACGAGTAGTAGTAGTAGTAATAGTGGTGAGTACCGAAGTCTCGCCGCGGAAGAGATTACGATAAACCGCGAGATTCCAATCCTTCTTACTATACAAATCCTTGGTAAAATGTTGTTAAAATTTTTGTTTTTATTATTTTGCATTAACCCTTGGTAGTTTTGTAAACTTGAATGTCTCTGGATTAAAGAAAAATGATAGAAAAAAGATTAGCAATGACTTAATTTTATACCATGTTTGTCACACTTTGGCATCATTTTTTTTGAAATAGCCCATATGCTTTGCTCAAATAAAAACCATAAAGAATAATAGTTCTTCAATAAATTATATTTTATAATAATATACACATGTCTGTCATGTTAAATTAAATTTGTAATGCACTTATCTGAAATCTTTCTGTCTGGAAATGTCTTTTTCGGGTTTCCATCAGCGTAGTCTCCATTTTGGTGACGTATTAATCAAGAGTGCACTTACGCTCACATTGAGGTGACAATCTCGTCCCAAATTATATCGGCCAAAAGTTGATCCGTCACCGTACCGGTATTATGAAAATAAATCAAGGATGTCGCAAACAAATATTTTTTAATATGCAGTTTTTTATGAAGTATAATAAAAATAATCTTTAGTTTGAACGGAACATGGTACATGCGAATGAACAAGTGCCGAAGTGGAGTCACCATCTAGGACGGTATAATTAGGGCCGAACTGTTCAGACCTGTTCAGTACAATTACGAAAAACCGCGGGGTTACACTAATGACTGGACCGAATGACAGGACCGAATGACAGGACCAAATGAAAAATGCTAATAACTTTTTCATTTCTCAAAGGATTGATCTCAAATTTGAAATATAATAAGATTTCATCATTTGATAAATAGATTTAAGAAAAAAAAGACAAAAAATTGCAAGACACTTTAGAAAACGTGACATGACCAACTCTGATAATGACAGGACCAACATGGAGAATGACAGGACCAAATAAAAATGCTAATAACTTTTTTATTTTTCAAAGGAATTATCTCAGATTTGAAATATAAAATGATATGTCATATTTTGAAACATAAATGTTATAAAAAATATAGATTTATGTTCAAAAACTTTTAAAAACGTGACATGACCATCGCTGACTGACATGACCAACCTCGACAATGACAGGACCAGATGAAATTGCTAATTTCTCTTTCATTTCTCAAATTTTTTTTCTGATATTTGAAATATAATAAGATTTTATCATTTGATAAATAGATTTAAGAAAAAAAATAAAGAAATATGTAAGAAACTTTAGAAAACGTGACATGACCAACTTTGATATAAATGACAGGACCAACTTGGACAATGACAGGACCAAATGAAAATGCTAATAACTTTTTTATTTTTCAAAAGAATTATCTCAGATTTGAAACTTTAAAGGATATGTCACATTTTGAAACATAAATGTTATAAAAAATATAGATTTATTTTCAAAAACTTTCAAAAACGTGACATGACCATCGCTGACTGACATGACCAACCTCGACAATGACAGGACCAGATGAAATTGCTAATTGCTCTTTTATTTCTCATAATATTTTTCTGAAATTTGAAATATAATAAGATTTCATCATTTGAAAAATAGATTTAAGAAATAAAAAGAAAAAAATTGTAAGAAACATTAGAAAACGTGACATGACCAACTCTGATAATGACAGGACCAACTTCGACAATGACAGGCCAAAATAAAAATGCTAATAACTTTTTTTTTATTTTTCAAAGGAATTCTCTCAGATTTTAAATATAAAATGATATGTCATATTTTGAAAGATAAATTTTATACAAAATATAGAAAGTTTAAACGTGACATGACCATCACTGTCTGACATGGCCAACCTCGACAATGACAGGACCAGATGAAATTGCTAAAATTTACTTTTTATTTCTAAAAAATATATCTTATATATGTTATATCTATTATTGTAATATCTTCTCTGCAACTATGTATTTGGTTTATGCGAAAAAAGTTCATTCATTCATTCATTCATTCAGAATATTTTGTATATTGATTACCGGTCATAATCTGACACGTTTGAAAACAATTATAAGGTACGTAACAAACAAAAGGTGTTACATAAGCCATAAATAAGTTGATAAATCCAATAAAGATTGTGATGACAGTAATTAAAATCACACAATACATGTAGTTCATGTCTTTGTTTTATTAATATTTTCAGAACAGTAAATAATTATTTCCATGTATGGTTGAGTATATGCAGGGTATATCTTGATAGTTTTTTCCCCCTCATAATAAACAAATAAACATTTCTTGAAGTATGCCCGACCCTTGCATGCATGATTTCTTGGTAGTTTTAAATATTTTCATAAAATATACTGAAGCACACATTTTCACGGACTACTTTAAAAGGTTTGATACCTTTCCAAAGTGGCTTAAATTGGGGTTCATGTGGTCAAGAAATATTATGATGATAATTCAATAAATCTTAATTTATCTATAGTTTAATGAACTATCTCTTAAACTATAAAATGATTATATGTAATAACATATAAATATTTCAAGATCTCTTTCTTAAATATAGTGATCATTCGTGTCTTTTTGTTCTGTGATTCTGCATGTCCTGTGACTCTCCGCCAACATACGTTTAGTAGCTAGGTCAAGATTTTAAACCACTATATAATATATTTTCCTGAATTTATAAGATATATCTTACTAATTATGGATCAGAGTTGAACAATTTCAGTAAAATAATAAAGAAATTATGATTTTTCATCAGCCAGATCATAGTCGATATTAGTCAGGTCACACAACCTCAAGCTTTCAATACGTTTTTTTTTCTATATTTTTCTTATATGATGTGCCAGGAACATATATATTAGATATACTGTTCCCAGGATGTGCGAAATGGTTTAAATTGTCGTTATTTCAAATTTGAGAGGATTATTCTAACAAATGTTATGCATAAATATCATTTTTATTTGGTCCTGTCATTAATTGTCGAGGATTGTCCTGTCATTGACAACGTTAACCAGGTCACATTTCAGCAAGCTTTTTATACCTTTTTCTTATATTTATATATAAAATGGTATAACCTTCACATATTTTAAATTTCAGAGAAATATTCTGAGAAATAAAAGAGTAATTAGCAATTTCATCTGGTCCTATCATTGTTTAGGTTGGTCATGTCAGTCAGCGATGGTCATGTCACGTTTTCTATAGTTTCTTACATAAATGTATTTCTTTATTTTTTTTCTTAAATCTATTTATCAAATGATAAAATCTTATTATATTTCAAATATCAGAAGAAAAAAATTGAGAAATGAAAGAGAAATTAGCAATTTCATCTGGTCCTGTCATTGTCGAGGTTGGTCATGTCAGTCAGCGATGGTCATGTCACGTTTTTGAAAGTTTTTGAAAATAAATCTATATTTTTTATAACATAAATGTTTCAAAATGTGACATATCATTTTATGTTTAAAATCTGAGATAATTCTTTTGAAAAATAAAAAAGTTATTAGCATTTTTATTTGGTCCTGTCATTGTCGAAGTTGGTCCTGTCATTATCAGAGTTGGTCATGTCACGTTTTCTAAAGTTTCTTACATAGTTTCTTAAATTTTTTTCTTAAATCTATTTATCAAATGATAAAATCTTATTATTTTTCAAATTTCAGAAAAATATTTTGAGAAATAAAAAGAGAAATTAGCAATTTCATCTGGTCCTGTCATTGTCGAGGTTGGTCATGTCAGTCAGCGATGGTCATGTCACGTTTTTGAAAGTTTTTGAAAATAAATCTATATTTTTTATAACATTTTGGTTTCAAAATATGACATATCATTTTATATTTCAAATCTGAGATAATTCCTTTGAAAAATAAAAAAGTTATTAGCATTTTTATTTGGTCCTGTCATTCTCGATGTTGGTCCTGTCATTATCAGAGTTGGTCATGTCACGTTTTTTAAAGTTTCTTACAAATTTTTTCTTTTTTTTTTCTTAAATCTATTTATCAAATGATGAAATCTTATTATATTTCAAAATTTAGATCAATCCTTTGAGAAATGAAAAAGTTATTAGCATTTTTCATTCGGTCCTGTCATTCGGTCCTGTCATTCGGTCCAGTCATTAGTGTAACCCAAAACCGCGAGGTCCTACAATTTGTTTACATTTTGCATACGTTGAGAAATCTATCATAGCTGTTCATCTGATATTTTTTCTAAGTTATTTATATGCCGGACGACAATTAATAGAAAGGCACATATATAAACTTGGAGAAAATCAGAATTTACATCTGTAGGGAAAGCTAGGAAGGGTCAAAAGATACCAGTTACAAAAAAATGTACCACCGCCACCGGCACTGTAAGTTCAAAGTTCAAAGTTCTTTATTTTCCAATTATAGTGCCTAACAAGATTTTGTGAGGTAGACGAAATTGACTTTAAAACGATCGTATTGACTTTTGATGTGCAGAAATAGGCAGATCGGACATATTTTGACTTTAGTTACTTACTTCTTAAGTTTGGGATTAATTGTAATCAACATATTCCAATGAGACTGAAAAATGCTTTTTTTTTATTATGATAAATAATAATTTTACCTGCCGTAGTCGTGCGTAAAATATATTTCGGTATTTCTCTTACGAAAATGACTTGTTTAATGGAACAAAACGTATTATTTGTAAACTTTCTCTTTACTCTTCACAATAGGCTTTTAAAAAATAACCTTTCCAACTGTATATTCCGAAAATTTTGTGAAAATCGAATAAGTGGCAATTCTTACCTTTCATACCTTAACTTTCATTGATAAAACATAATATTGACTCGTCCAGTGTCCAGTTTGAAGGTCATTTTAGTTACCGGTCACATTCATGCACGTTCTAATTAATCAATAGTCATGTATGAAAAGCATAAACAAGTTTGAAGGTAAACTAATAACAACTTAATCCAATCAAATTGCCTACGATTCAATAACAATGACCACTGAGTCCACAACATAAAAATGTATAGGGGTAAACTGGGTAGGGAGAAAATGTCAGATATATTAAGTTCATTATTTTGCAATAACGAGTAAAAATTTGTTAACCAATAGATTTGTTATAATTTCATAATCATGTCGTTATGTATTGGTATAGTTTTTGGATCTTTCATTAGCGTATTTAAGGCTGTAGAAAGTTTGGCCTTCAAAAGTCAACATAATCATTGACTTTATAAAGAAAATTCGCCTTTTTAAAACATTGAATGTTTCACAAATAATACGCGACAACACAGCAAAATCATTTCTTAAAACACTGCAAAAAAAATAATTCTGATTGATGCAGTGGTATTGTCATAAATTGCACTGGAGTGAACAGTGGTACATCAAACGTCGAATTCCCTCACACAATGTTATCACACACTATAAGGGCCCCTAACGGGACATAATGACAAGTTACAACTCTGATTCTAAACACACATATAATGAAGATAAAATTAAAATTTAGCTGTATGATAAATAAAACCAAACAACTCTGCATATCCGGCAATGACAAAATTTCAACTCTTTCTTGGACACCCTGCTGTTTTTATCACAAAAATCTCTGACTTTGAAATACTGTAAAACTGAAACTCGTTATGCTTCCTGAACAGGGAGATCAGCAGTAACTGTGTAAATAAGTTAACTGTCAAAATATGTTTAATATTTTTAATTAACACCATAATTTGGGTATTTTAAAAATGTTTGACAAAATACTTTTTGTTTCTTCCCCCTATTCTACCACCCTTCACAAATCCTTGCCAAAAAAACTTATTTAATTTAACAAACAACAGTTAATTTCAGTCCCAAAGATATTTTTTATTTGAATTTGTGATACAGATTATATTATTTCTTAAGTCCCAATACCAGGAATCATTAAGGACTTTATTTCAGTTTATTCATTCAGGAAGAAAGTGTAAAGTTTCTGAAAGTAGGATGAATGTTGAAGGAAAAGTCCTGACATATCCTGGTCTATATTATATTTATTTTTGAAAGTCTTGAGATATCCTGAGAATTCCCCTAGTTTACAGCTGCTTGATTTGAAAGTCCTGACATTTCCTGAAATTCTCCCATCAACTTTTTCCCTAAAAAAAGGGCTAAATGTTTTACAGGATATTTTCAGGATTTCCCAGGATAATCTTGAGATATCCTGGTTAAAAAAATTGTCAGGATTTATTTCTGCAAGGGCGAGTACATAGTTGGGACTTTCATTGTGTTTGGTTCTGCTTGTAAAGAAGTAGCTAAAAGTTTATGTTTGTTACAGATGTCGTTGTCTGAAAATGAAGTCAGTTGGAATGTTGGTGAATTCGTGATTTCCTTTTGCAGAACCTCTATATAAAATTTATGTCAAACAATAATGATATTATTAGCAGCTTTATCAGCCGGGACAAAAACAAATTCCTTGGCTAGTTCTGTTAGTTTATTTTTGATACGCGAAATAGGGTTTTTATAGTTTTTGTTGAGGGTAAAATGTTCTTTAAAATGTTGTATTCGAATATCAACTATCTTCATTACTGAATTAAAAAAAGAGTCCAAAGATTTTTTGTCAGCTTTTTCCCGTTTTACCCATTTCAAACAGTAGGCGCGGAGTGAGTCGTTGATGATATTACGACACTCATTCCAGTTAATAGTTGACGGGGGACGATATTTAGGTCCTTTACTGAGGAATGATTTTAACTCTCGGTCGCGAACGATGTTAAGGTCTCCTGTTATAACATGGGAAATTGGTCCATAGGTGTATTCTGAATTACTGCAATTACACGACATAGGTGTATTTTCAGTGATATTTACATCTTTACACAATTGGCCCTAATTAAACACATATTTTCGGGTAGATTTCTTGTAAATATAACAAATGAGAGGGAGTTCAGTATTATCAAAATATCCAGGAATTTGGTCTTTAACAGAATGGTCGTTAAAAATACCGGCAATATTTACATAATCAAAACCTTTATTGACATACTTTATTTTAATAAAATGTTTTTTATGATCTTCAGGGCGATCAATTTTTGGAAACAGTTTAGAATAACAATATGCCATTATAATTTGGACAATTTCATACTTAGGACTGTAATATGAAATTGTGTTGCAATCCTCTAAAATTTTATTTAATTTATTTATAGGTAAAGAACAAAGCTTGGTTAACAGATAATGTCTGCCGTTGTTTTTTGAAATGGAAATTAGGTCCGAAATATTTGTATGGTTGGTCCGAAATTTTCTTTGATTGCGATTTTTTCTGCGTCCATGAGAACGATTTTTACGAACAGTTTTAGAAACTATATCCAAAATGTTAACAGAATCTGTTCTTGATATATTGCCAATTCCCATGATATTATCATTAAGACCGAGAGGGTAGACTGTCTGTAATTTTTTAATCCAATTTAATTCATTTATTTTTCGTGATCGTACAAACTTGGAATGAGATTCACCAGGCTGCTTATTTACTACTTCTAAAGGTTGAACTGTTAAATATTTAATAGGATGACTGTGCTTCTTAAGATGTTGATAAATGATACTTTTGAATTTATTGGGTCTTTTAAAACGATACAGGTGTTCTTGCGTGCGTTTAGATAAATATCGCCCAGTTTCACCTACGTACTGAATACCGCATCCCGGTTTGTTTCATGTGAGTAAATAAATAATACTGTTTGTTTTTCAAGTAATATCAGTTTCAAAATTTAGAGAAAATGTGCGACCATTAAATGTGGACCTTACTGTATTGTTGGTGGAAAGACGGGGACACGTAAGTCATTTTTTGGCATGACACTTATCGATAGAAGGGTAACCACGATTTTTATTGTTAAAAACGTTAGCTATTGTAGTATTTTTAGATAAGCGATTCTGAAGATTGAGACGTGTAGATACCCTTTGAACGAGTTTAGTATTTAATATTTTTCCATTTCTAAGCTTCATATTTGTTTTTTGGTATGTAGATTTATTACAAAGGAGCAAAGACTGGCGTCCAGAATATGAACCATCACACAGTAGATTAAATTGTGTAAAAATGATAAAACTGTTCGGCTCAAGACGTCAAATGCTTATTGTCATAAGTTACCCGACAAATTTAACAAAAGATAGGGTATATCAAGGTAGCGACTGACGTCTGACTAAATAGATGAATGGGGCTGAATATTAAAATACTACTTTTTGATAGATATTCCTAAAGTAATGAACATAGAGAAGTTCTCGCTCGGACACACACTCCATAATCTAGTATAATATAAGAGCATAAACCTTAAGCACGGGGAGGCACTCTACTGTCTCCACACGGCACTAAAGACAAACTCTGTAAAAAATAAAATTGAGAAAGGAAATGGTGAATATGTCAAAGCGACAACCACCCGACCATAGAGCAAACAACAGCCGAAGGCAACCAATGGGTCTTCAATGTAGCGAGAATTCCCGCACCCGTAGGTGTCCTTCAGCTGGCCCCTAAAATATGCATAATAGTACAGTGATAATGGACGTCATACTAAACTCCGAATTATACACAAGAAACTAAAAATTAAAATCATACAAGACTAACAAAGGCCAGAGGCTCCTGACTTGGGACAGGCGCAAAATTGCGGCGGGGTTAAACATGTATGCATATTTCTGTATGCAGCTTTTCCTGAAATCACAAAAATTATCTCAAATTTATGTCCTTTCTTCAAAAAACGCCATAATAAATGCACGCATCAGATTCTATGATTGTTATGAATAAATTTTACAATATAACATTATGAGCTACATTGTAATATTCATATTTTCTGATAAATTTTTAACCAGAGAAAGATAATTTTATTTTCCCTGTGGAAAGATAATATAATAGTATCTAAATCTTTGTTTTCTCATTTTCAGATGGAAGCAAATATCCAGAAGTACATGTTGTCTATGGGTAATTCATCATCCATGTCATCCTCCAATGGCTCCATGCCTGTGTCGGAGATTTTTGACAGAATGATTTTTCTTGGGATAAGGTATAAGTCAAGAATATAACATTACAAAGTCTCGTTTATACGTTATATACTATTTGTACCCTCAAAGTGGAATTAGTAAATATTATACAATTATGACCCGTAGAAAAGGTGAATATCCAAAATTGTCAACACGAGAAGGTTATGTCACTGAGGGCACATCCCGAAGTGAAATAATTTTTTAGGGTTGACAATTTTGATATTCATAGCTTCTAAGGGGCCACAATTGTTTTATTATACTGAACTTAAACAGTGGAAGGGCCTTTTGAATCATCGAAAAAGCACTTACCTTACTTTAGTAACAAACACAAGTTGACGTTTGAAAATACATTTGTGTCTTAGAATTTCTCGTATGTACAACAAAGGTAGAATCTTTTTGTAAAATATTGATGGCCCTGAAAAGGACTGTTTATAAAGATATCATCAGCACTAGATACATGACCAAAGTCTTAGTTCATCGTCTCTCGATGAGCTTAATTCCTGTAACATGAACATTACCATTTTGTTTATTTACGTCTGTGACATCATTTTCATGGGAGATAACTCGTGTAGAAATCAAGAAGCTCAAAAGGTTATTCACCTGTGAATAGGGTTATTCACCAGCGGGCGTTATTCACCGCTGGTGTAAATTTTTAGGGTTATTTGTGCTTCCTTGCATTTAAATGAAAGTTAACTGAATTATTCCATGTCAGGTGATAATGTGTAACCCAATAGAATTGTTTGTTTTATATGTAAGGTATAATAACATTGATAATTTTAAACTGATAATATTTCTCATACTTAAAAAGCCTTTACTGTTTCACATGAGTTCAAACACTACAAGTTTGCAATCCATGTATTGGTCATCATGTTCAGGTAATCACTTGGCTTACATTTAGAGCTCTAATGTCAAAATGAGGCTACTTTGGCAGTTTTGGAGTTTTAAATTCACTAAGTGCAAGTTTGAAGCCCTGAGAGAAACATGCAAGACAAAATTCAAAATCATAAATGCTGATGTAGGTATGGCTAATTAAGAAATAACTCATGCCAGCCATAGATTTGTTATAAATATTGACATCACCAATGCTATCTATGTATTCCAATTTTATTCTAAACATTTGCATAAGGACAAATAAAAATGTATGGGTCACACATATCAACTGACTCGTATTCTGCGGGTTACACCCTTGAATTTTCCCTTTCACACAGGATTTTTTGATTTAATGATATTCACATTCCACAAAATGAGATCGTTTAAAATTAATTTTTTTCAGAAATGGAAAGAAAGGTTCTAGGGTCGGGGGGTTCAAACTAAGGTCAGTCAGATAACTGGAACTACACATATATTTTTTAGGGGGCCTACTACAGAATCTACTAATGAAATACAGAGATTTCTATTGGAAGCATGATAACAAATCTTATGTTGATATATTTTTCAGGTATATGAACCGCAGAGTAATGGTAATGTTTGATTTAGTGTTTAAAGCTCGTCACATGACCATGCCTGATGGTGTTTCCATGACAGTGGACAGTAGTATGGTCAGAACTATTGTATCTACCTCCACTGGTGTAAATCAAATGGATGTCCATATTGTAGGTTAGTTAAAAAAATTAAAACAACACTTTATACATTTTAAGCATCTGAAGAGTTTTTCCGGGTCTAACCTTCATCTGGAACACTCAAAGCCGAAAATTTGAAAGCCATGAACCGAAATAGTTGACGAGCTTTATGGCCAAAAAGGACCTAAAATTATAGTCAAATCCATCTACGATCAACTTTGCCTAAGGGAGTTGAAACTTTGGTTTCTTCATAATTTCTAAATTTATGAACTGACAATTTTAGAAATTCTTTTTAAGTGTTATTTGCAGATTGGACTTAAAAGATCTGAACTTAAGATGGAGCATTTAAGTCCTTGCTTTTAAATTATGTACAGGCCTAAAAAAAAAAGATATGTGTTTCCGATAACATCATTTTGAAAAATAGGGTCGGTAGGTCGGAATTCTTTTTTTTTTTTTTTTTTTTTTTTTTTTTTTGACATCGTAAATGAAATCCGGAAAATTATCATGTTTTTTCCAAGTCCGGATCCGTAATTAGTTTCAAAAACCGGAAGTGTGCCATTTGCAATGTTTTTGAAGCACCTGCTGTGCAAATTTCTTGGATTTTAACCTATTTGGAATACCTTTTGACATTAATAAAATGTTTTACTGGCTTTCTATGCAAGAGGAAGCAAGAGAGAAAAAATATTATGTCATCTATCAGAAGCCTGTGTCAAAAACAGGGTCGGTTGATAAATTTTTTTTTTTTTTTTGGAAGATCCAATAAAAAAGTTAGGGTCGGGGCTAAAAAAATAGGGTCGGTCGGGTTACCGGAAACACGGATCTTTTTTTTCTCGGCCACATGGTTAGTTGACTGATGACCAAATGATATATATATGGAGTTCTAATTTTGAGTTGACTGTATTATATCTAAAGTGAGGCCTGTTGATGAATTTTCTACTGCTAAAAATGGCTATCTGCTGTCCTTTGGATATAAAATTTACAAGTTCTGCTTTAAAATTTTAGTGTTGGTGAAAGTCAAAAGTTTTTTAAGACCAATAAAAGTTGAATAAGAAAGAATCAGAATGTCCATTTGTGTGCTTAATTATATATAATTAGGCATCATGGCAAACATGTTGTATGTTATATATGTTTATTCTGTAAAAATTCTAATTTTAAAAAGAGGGATACTTAACAGAAATGGAGCAGAGTGAGTTCCAACATTAATATTATTATTTCATTATATGTATTACAGATCTTGGTTCAGTAAATTCAACAACAAGTGGCACCAGAAACTCAACAAATGCCTCAACTACTACAGCTGCCATGGTAACTGCATCAGGTATTTACTGCTGTTATGTCTCTCCATGATTGATATTGTTTACTGACACCCTCCTCCCAAGTTGTGCATGAAAAAAGAGGCGAAAGATACCAGAGGGATAGTCAATACCAAAGGAATAGTCAAACTCATAAGTTAAAAACAAACTAACAATGACATGGCAAAAAATGTAAAACTGCCAAAGTTTACAAAACACAACATAGAAAACTAAAGACTTAGTAATATGATTATATTTTTTCCGTTCCTTTTTATACCTATATTATTTCTTTTACCCTGTATTTCATTTTGTCATTTCATTCGTCCCACAAATATTTCTGTGGGCCTTGGTGGCAGAGTGGTCTAAGTAGTAACTACTGTAATCACTAGCCAGTCAACGCTGAGGTTGTGAGTTTAAACCCCTCTTGTGCGGGTGCACTGGACTCCAATCTTAATAGGCTTCCTCCACCAATAAAAACTGGCCGCCACAAAATAGCCCTAAAGTGGTGCTTAAAAGTGGAATTAAAACACCAAAAATCAAATCAAATCAAATATTTCTGTCACACAAAATTACTTCATATTTGATCAGCAACTTGACAGTGATGAGTTGAAACATAAGAGCACTTTTGGGATCTGTCAATTGCGCCTACTTTTTGACAAAAACATTTTGGGGAAAAAGAAAACCTAAACAATAAAAATTATCAGCTAGCCAAGATCTACAAATACACAGTCAAAATTGTCAGTCATCTCATAGGATTTATTGCCCTTAAACGACAAGTTTTTCCCTTTTTTCATTTTGGGCTAGATAGACTTTAAACAGTAAAGATCAACAAGATATGATCAACAAAAAAGGAGATTTTAGTCTTAAATTATTTTCTCATCTACAATGTTGGAGTTGAAACATAAGAGCACTTTTGGGATCTGTCAATTGCGCCTACTTTTTGACAAAAAAATTTTGGGGAAAAAGAAAACCTAAACAACAAAAATTATCAGCTAGCCAAGATCTTCAAATACACAGTCAAAATTTTCAGTCATCTCATAGGATTTATTGCCCTTAAACAACAAGTTTTTCCCTTTTTTCATTTTGGGCTAGATAGACTTTAAACAGTTAAGATCAACAAGATATGATCAACAAAAAAAGAGATTTTAGTCTTAAATTATTTTCTCATCTACAATGTTGGAGAGTTGCCATTATTGAAGATGTATATAGATCCAGGTGAGCGATACAGGCTTTAAAGAGCCTCTAGTTACTAGTTACTTGTTCTATTTATGCACTATTCTTTAATAAACAAAAGTCGATAAAATTGATATACTAAAAAAGGAGGAGAAACAATAAGAATCATTATTTGGCCCCTGAAATTAGAGTAATAGTTATCTTGTTCAAGCCTTGAAAAATTATGTTCATTTTATTGATAAATGAACTAGTTAAATAATTTTGAAACTAATTAAAAGCACAAAAAGGTCCTTTGTTATGTCACTATGATGTCACACGCATGTTAATATTTATATAGTTGAGCCAAGGGTTACCCAAAAATATTTTGCCCACATTCAACATCTTTGTACAATACATATTATAGGAAAATATCTATTTGGGCAAAGTCTTCTCTAAATACTTCTTCACTGGGTCATACTCTAAATATTAATGACACTGGGCTGTTTTGGAAGATTTTTGTAATTTTGCACTAATTGGAAAGAGTTTCAATCCTGTATGTAAGACAAAATGAAAAAGAATATGAATACTGATGTCAAGGGGCCAAAAAAGTGGCCTTATACCTTCTCCTTTAAATATGGATATATAATGAATTGTAAATATGTTAATTTCAGAAAAAACTACTCTGTCGACAACTACTATGCCACCAACAACTACACCGCTAAAAGGTATGGATAGGATTTTTTTTTAACTACTGTGGATTCGTTATTATTTGTTGGATACTAATTTTCATGGGTTTCAAGGGTACAGGGGAACCACAAATTCAAATGTTCAAGGAATTACAAATTTTCTATAGGTTTTGTATGCAGACTTTGGCAAAACCATGAAATCAAATATCCACGGAAATACAAGTTTTCCTCAATCCATGAAAATTGACTCCCACGAAAATAAATGAATCCACAGTAAATAATTGTAGATCCAGGTGAGCGATAAAATTTTCTAAAACCATTTCTTAAACCATTTGTCTTGTAAGATTTAAAGATTGTAGAAGAAATGGCTTGGAATTAATTTGAATAGTTATATATTTATTATAAAATATCTTTTGAACAGTAATTGTTACTCATTAATTATGATTAAAAAACCTAGATGCATGTCTCATCTGCGTTTTTTTTCTCAGTAAAGAAAGGAGAAAATATTTTTTGATTTTATGTTTCCCTCCAATATACGTATATTGCACTACCTGAGGTTTAAATTTAATAATTGAATACCTCACACTCACTGCTGGTTTATCATGTATACTAGACATATATTTAACAAGAAGTTTTAGGGTCTCTCTGAATAGGTCCTCCAATGCTGAACATTTTCATGAATATGGTAGTTTTCCAAGTATCCCCAATTTCTATACTCTTAATATAATTTGGTGACCTCCACCTATTTAACTAATATCTTTGTAGTACTGCATTGTTTTTCTTATATATATATATATATATATATATATATACTTGTACAGCTTTTCTGGGCTAACACAATACTGATTTTTTGCCTGATCCGAAATAATCTGCCATCTTATGTCATCAGGTACATGATATTTTATAAGAAAATCTGTCAATTAACAAGAATAATTGTAATACACTATTGTTTTTCCCTTATTAGTCTTTGATAAATTGACACTTTTCCAAAAATTGTGCAGAATTTATCTTTGTTTCAAATAAAGAAATATTTGGCATTAGTAAAGTTTTATCCTGTCCAGTACTACAAACAAAATTTCACATAACATTTCATTGCATTCTGTGGATTTCGTGGGTACAGTTGAACCATGAAATTAAATGTTCAACAAATTGCAAATTTTCTTACGGCTCGTATGCAGACTCGGCAAAACAACGAAATTAAATATCCACGAACATGTAAGTTTTCCTTCATTCACGAAAAATTGGTATCCACGAAAATAAATGAATCCACAGTATAAGATAATAACCATCACTGGACGTTAACCAATCAAATTTTCACCCTGTTTTGTTAGCTCACCGGGGCCAAAAGGTCCCCATGTGAGCTTATGCCATCACTTGGCGTCCGTCATCGTCCATCGTCTATTGTCTTCGTCGTCTTTAGTCGTAAACTATTTAAAAAATCTTCTCTGAAACTACTGGGCCAAATACCTTCAAACTTTAACTAAATGTTCCTTAGGGTATCTAGTTTATAAATTGTATCCGAAGTTTTGATCCATCGACAAACATGGCCGCCATGGCTAAAAATAGAAAAATAGGGGTCAAATGCAGTTTTTGGCTTATATCTCAGAAAATAAAGCATTTAGAGCAAATCTGACATGGGGTAAAAATGTTTAAAAGGTCAAGATCTATCAGCCCTGAAATTTTCAGACAAACCGAACAACCCATTGTTGCCACTAAATTGGTTATTTTAAGGAAATTTTGCAGTTTTTGGTTATTATCTTGAATATTATTGAAGATAAAGATATATAAACTGGAAACAGCAAAATTGTTCAGCAAAGTAAGATCTACAAAAAAATTTTATATGACCAAAATTGTCAATTGAGCCCTTAAGGAGTTATTGCCCTTTAAGGACAATTTTACACAAGTTGTTTGTGTTTTTTAACTTTAAAAATCTTCTCAAATGAATCTAGTATAAAATTTGTATTTTATTTCCTTGTATGTCAGGAAACATAGACACTATGGCTAAACTGGAACATATGGGTAAAATGCATTTATTTGCTTTTGAAGAAAATATGACAGATACAATGAACATTTAAATGGCATTTTTAAGCCACTCATTAATATATATTGAAAAGCAAAAATAATCATTGATGAAAGATTTAAGCAAAAAAATAACAGGTGAGCGATTCAGGCTCTTGAGAGCCTCTTGTCCTGTTTACAAGCTTTAGTAACCATGTAACCTCAAGTTTCCAAAATATTTTAAAAAATACCAAATAAAAAAAGAATGGTGCTTTGAAACACCCAAAATATATGTTTATATGACTCAGAAACTTTTTACTGCAATGAAATGTAGGATTAATTTCCTACAACAGGTAAATTCAAGGGAATATTTTTTTTCTACCCTTTTTTGTATGAAACCTGATATGACGTACTATGATTTGGTGGTATTACACCTACTATCAAAATGTAGGTTGAATAAAAAGCAGATTCATTTATTTTGCTTCATTTGTTTTATTTTCGCAGGAAGTTGTGGAGGAAATTACGCAGAACTAATGGGAAGTTTTGCCTCTCCAAATTATCCCGGCAATTATCCAAATTATCAGAGCTGTTACTATTACATCAATGTCCCATCAGGTTACAAAATAACAGTGACATTCACCGAGTTCAAGACTGAAAGCTGTTGTGATTATGTCAAGGTATTTTTTTAATTTTTGTCGAGCCTGCAACTTTTGTTGCAGAAAGCTCGACATAGGGATAGTGATCCGGCGGCGGCGGCGGCGGCGGCGGCGGCGGCGGCGGCGGCGGTGTTAGCTAACTTGTTAAAAGCTTTATATTTCAGAAGGTGAAAGACCTGGATGCTTCATACTTTGTATATAGATGCCTCATGTTACGAAGTTTCCGTCAGTCACATGTCCAAGGTCCTTGACCTCATTTTCATGGTTCAGTGACCACTTGAAAAAAAAGTTCAGATTTTTTGTAATGTTGAATTCTCTCTTATTATAAGTAATAGGATAACTATATTTGATATGTGCGTACCTTGAAAGGTCCTCATGTCTGTCAGACAGTTTTCACTTGACCTCGACCTCATTTCATGGATCATTGAACAAGGTTAAGTTTTGGTGGTCAAGTCCATATCTCAGATACTATAAGCAATAGGGCTAGTATATTCGGTGTATGGAAGGACTGTAAGGTGTACATGTCCAACTGGCAGGTGTCATCTGACCTTGACCTCATTTTCATGGTTCAGTGGTTATAGTTAAATTTTTGTGTTTTGGTCTGTTTTTCTCATACTGTATGCAATAGGTCTACTATATTTGTTGTATTGAATGATTGTAAGGTGTACCTATCTAGCGGGCAGATGTCATGTGACCTTGACCTCATATTCATGGTTCAGTGGTCAAAGTTAAGTTTTTGAGTTTTGGTCTTTTTATCTAATACTATATGCCATAGGTCATCTATATTTGGTGTATGGAAATATTTTATGATCTTTATGTCAGTCGCGCAGGTTTTATTTGACCCTGACCTCATTTTCACGGTTCATTGCACAGTGTTAAGTTTTTGTGTTTTGGTCTATTTTTCTTAAACTATAAGTAATAGGTCAACTATATATGTTGTATAGAAGCATTGTTAGCTGTACATGTCAGCCTGGCATGGTTCATTTGACCTTGACCTCATTTTCAAGGTTCATTGGTCTTTGTTAAGTTATCTTGGTTAATGTTAAGTTTATGTGACAGTTGTATTAAAGCTTAGCTTTATACTTAGGACTATCAACATAATATCAATGATTAGTATAGAAGGCGAGACATTTCAGCGTGTTCACTCTTGTTTTACCTTTATAAGAGAAAATTGTTAGTCTTAGTTCTGTGTTGTCCATAGAGAGAATTCTAAAATGAAAACTTCACCAAGTCTATATATATAAATGGTATTTTCCAACAATAACTATGATTACAATGAGGGTGGTAAAAGGGGGGGGGGGGGGGCGGTGCTCTTATGGAAACAACGTGAAATAAGCCATAATTTCACGTTTAATGTGAAATAGTTTCTGTCATTTTTGTCTGTCAAGAACGTTGCAAGAAAAATAAAGACTTTGATGTGAACCTTTTGTGACTGATTGACTGTCTTCCTGTATATTATAAACTGTCTGTTTTATTTGATATTCCCAATTTAGTATACACATTTAGGAAATAAATGGTTTACAGCTTTTGAAAAAGTATATAATGATCTTCATAACTTTTAAAATGCAAATATCCCACAGACGCGAGAGTGTATTTATTGTCTTTATTAACAAGAATACACAAGTTGTCACGTTAGCCGTGCCACCAGCTACCACGTGGTTCAAAGTATCAGAAATAGAAAGTTTGAACTGACAGATGATGAAAAGTGCAAACACATTAAAGCTCATCACTGTTAAGATGTCGATCCTAATTAAAGTCATTCTTTTCATTTTACCAAAAAATTTAAAGAATCGGCAATGAGGAAGCATGTATCTAGGAGATCCGAAAAGTGTTCACAAGTTAAAAACATATCAGATTTTAACTTAGTATGAAGTCATTATGTTATAGATAATGCATATTTTTAGGTTTTTCTTGTCGTAGAACACACCGAGGGGTGGCAGGATTAATCAAATGAAAGACCGACCGTAGGGAGGTCTTTCTTTTGGGCAATCCTGACACCCCGAGATGTGTTCTACGACAAGAAAAACCTTAAAATATGCATTATCTGACTTATATACCGTCAAAAATATATTATTTTCTGCAAAGATTCGCAGAATTTTCATCCTATTTTACTGACCACACTACAGTGGGATATTCCTTTCTGATGCGTTCAGGTTTTTATACGCCTTACGGCTCATTTAGAATGTGAAATAAAACACACTAATTAATCTAGATATAAACGTTAGAAATCATTATCCAAACACAATAAAAATATTACTGTAACTGCACGAAGAAAGCCACAAATGAATTGTTACCACCCGATAACGGTGTTGAAAAATACAAGTCACATTGTATGTAATTTAATGTATCAAATTAGTTTATGGAAGGGGGTGCTATGTTTTTTTTTCTATTTGTAATGGCCTTTTTAACGCGGAAAAGTGATTATTTTTTCAACAATTTTTAACAAATGAACTATTCCGAATAATTCTCTTTTGAATGGCAATACATTTTTTTAAAACAGAGAATCAAGATTTAATTCTATACTCCCCCGACCCCATTGTGAGGTACGTGGCTGTTATTCAATAGAATATAAAAATATTTTATCAGTTGATCATTTGATAGAGTAAAAGGTATATATAGATGTAAAAAGTTAACTGACACGAAGAGAGCACAAAATCGTGATACATGTACATGTACACGAAACACTAAAACGATTATCAATACATGTAGGTCACATTATGATTTCGTATTCAGTGTGAAACAATAAGATTTTCAAAATCCTACACACGTATGTGTTAAATCTGGCTTGTTTTAAAAGTGATATGAAAAGTTAAATTCATCTCACATATATGATAATGTCCCTTTCATGTATCGAAAAATTGACAAAACATTACATTATTTGTTTCTAAAGTTAAAATGCACGTCAATGACGATTTTTTGTTAAACCTGTCAAAGATGGAACTTTAAAAAATAAATTTCCCAATTGGCAACAACAAACTACTAATATCAAACGAGTTAAATGTTGGAGTAAATTATAGTTTGCATTTTTATCAAGGAAAATAATGACCTCACACAGGTCATTATTTTATGCCTTGAAGCATATATTTCATTGAAACATGGTATCGTTCGGGTTAATTCTTCGAAAGAATTACCTGTCATTCTGAAAGAAAATAACTCCATATAGGTATATAAGTAAAGTTGTTTCTTAGAAGAATCTAACGTAAATATTTACTGGATTGACGAGCTACACAGTTTAGTTACATTTAGGTCACCGTAATCTGTATTTTATGATCATGTGACCTTGGTTAAACTTTTGCCTGACAAATGCCTCATCTGATTTTAACAACAGTGAACGAAAGAGGT
Organism: Mytilus edulis; assembly: GCF_963676685.1. Taxonomy (NCBI): domain Eukaryota; kingdom Metazoa; phylum Mollusca; class Bivalvia; order Mytilida; family Mytilidae; genus Mytilus; species Mytilus edulis. The sequence continues at coordinate 50,516,829 of NC_092355.1, read as the reverse complement.
GTCAATGATTTTTTTTTTTTCATTGAAAACTATTATTATTATTATACTGAATAATTAAATGATACACAATTTGTATTCTTCAAAGAAATTCACAATTCTACACGGAAAATGTCAATTTCTGAACAGTTTGTTTGAGTCGGTGTGATCTTAGCAAAAAGATCAAAATTAAATGCTTTTATTATTTCATATTGGTTTATAAAAATATGTAATTATATTCTGAATTTCTTAAATTTTTCAACAGGTATATGATGGACTTAGTACATGGTCACCATTACTGCTCACTTTACGGGGATCTTATTATACAAACATAACAGTGAATTCAACAGCCAATAAAATGTTAGTTTACTTCAAGTCTGATTCTAGTGCAGTGTATTCTGGGTTCAGAGCCAGTTACTCAACAGATATTGAAGGTAAGAGCTAGATCGAGGTCTGGTATGTCATTTAATGTTCTTGATGTCTGACAGAACAACAAATAAAATACTGTACGTTTTACTTTTGACTGGCACTGTAGACTTAACTGTAACATCAGTCAGGGTCGTTACTTAAGCAAGTTAATTTTTAAGAAATATTGCTCAATAAAGTTATTTGAAATTTCAATAGAAGCATGGACTGCATAAAGTTTTTGTTTGGTCTGCGACTAAAGTTGCAGAATGAGACATAGAGATTACTATTCAGAGCCGTGGCTGCGTGAAATATTTGTATAAAGTTTTATATTTCAGTAGGAAGAAGACCTAGATGCTTCATACCCTGTATGCAGATACCTTATGTATCGACTTTTCCATCTGTCATATGTCCATTGTCCTTAACCTCATTTTTATGTACTATGGTCCATGTTCTATGGACCAGATAAAATGTTCCTCAGAAATATTGTCACCATGTGTTTCAATACATATTTTTTAACATCTTTTTGTTTCAGACTGTTCTATGGACCAGATAAAATGTTCCTCAGAAATATTGTCACCATGTGTTTCCATACATATTTTTTAACATCTTTTTGTTTCAGACTGTTCTATGGACCAGATAAAATGTTCCTCAGAAATATTGTCACCATGTGTTTCCATACATATTTTTTAACATCTTTTTGTTTCAGACTGTTCTATGGACCAGATAAAATGTTCCTCAGAAATATTGTCACCATGTGTTTCCATACATATTTTTAGCTCACCTGACCCGAAGGGCCAAATGAGTTTTTCTCATCACTTGGCGTACGTCGTCCGTCGTCGTAATTATCGTCCGTCATTGTTAACTTTTACAAAAATCTTCTCCTCTAAAACTACTGAGACAAATTTTACCAAAATTGCCTACAATCATCATTAGGGTATCTAGTTTAAAAAATGTGTCTGATGACCCAGCCTCCCAACCAACATGGCTAAAACTAGAACATAGGGGTGAAATGCAGTTTTTTGCTTTTATCTCTGAAACTAAAGCATTTAGAGTGAATCTGACATGGTTAAAAATGTTCATCAGGTAAAGATCTATCTGCACTGAAATCTTCAGACGAATCAGACAACCCGTTGTTGGGTTGCTGCCCCTGAATAGGTAGTTTTAAGGAAATTTTGCAGTTTTTATGCCCCACCTATGGTAGTAGAGGGGCATTATGTTTTCTAGTCTGTGCGTTCATTGGTCTGTTGGTCCGTCCATCCGTTTGTTCGTTCATCTGTCCCGCTTCAGGTTAAAGTTTTAGGTCAAGGTAGTTTTTGATGAAGTTGAAGTCCAATCAACTTTGAAACTTAGTATACATGTTCCTTATGATATGATCTTTCTAACTTTAATGCCAAATTAGAGTTCTGACCCCAAGTTCACGGTCCACTGAACATAGAAAATGATAGTGGGAGTGGGGCATCCGTGTACTGGGGACACATTCTTGTTGGTTATTATCTTGAATATCATTATAGATAGAGAAACTGTAAACAGCAATAATGTTCAGCAAAGTAAGATCTACAAATAAGTCGACATGACCAAAATTGTCAATTGACCCCTTAAGGATTTGTTGTCTTTTAAAGTATATTTTTAACCATTTTTATGCCCCACCTACGATAGTAGAGGGGCATTATGTTTTCTGGTCTGTGCCTCCGTTCGTCCGTCCGTGCGTCAGTTCGCTTCAGGTTAAAAGTTTTTGGTCAAGATAGTTTTTGAAGAAGTTGAAGTCCAATCAACTTGAAACTAAGTACACATGTTCCCCATGATATGATCTTTCTAATTTTAATGCCAAATTATAGTTTTGACCCCGATTTCATGGTCCACTGAACATAGAAAATGATAGTGCGAAGTTCAGGTTAAAGTTTTTGGTCAAGGTAGTTTTTGATGAAGTTAAAGTTACATCAACTTGAAACTTAGTACACATGTTCCCTATGATATGATCTTTCTAATTTTAATTCCAAATTAAAGTTTTGACCCCAATTTCACGGTCCACTGAACATAGAAAATGATAGTGCAAGTGGGGCATTCATGTACTATGGACACATTCTTGTTTGCAAATCTTTTAGAAAAATCTTATCCTCAGAAACTACTGATACAAATTTTAGTAAACTTGGCCACAATCATTATTAGGGTATCTAGTTTAATGTCCGATGACCCCGCTTTCCAACCAACATGATATGGCCAACATGGCTAACATGGCTAAAAATAGAACATAGGGGTAAAATACAGTTTTTGGCTTATATCTCTGAAACTAAAGCATTAAGAGCAAATCTGACTTGGGTAAAAATGTTCATCAGGTTTAGATTTATCTGCCCATTAAGTTTTCAGACAAATCAGACAGGTTGGGTTGCTGCCCTAAATTGGTAATTTTAAGGAAATTTTGCAGTTTTTGGTTATTTTGAATATTATTTTAGATAGAGATAAACTGTAAACAGCAATAATGTTCAGCAAAGTAAGATCTACAAATAATTTTTTGGTAATTTTTGTAAACTTTTTTCGAAAATCTTCTGCTTTTAATTTAACTACTGGGTCAAATTAAACCAAACTTGACCTCAATCATTATTAGGGTATCTAATATTATTTATTATGATTTTTAACCTTATTAAACATGATTTCCAAAACCACAGTAGATACAGGTGAGCGACACAGGCTCTTGAGAGCCTCTAGTTTAACATCTTTTTGTTTCAGACTGTTCTATGGACCAGATAAAATGTTCCTCGGATATATTGTCACCATGTGTTTCCATATATAAACTCTGTGATGGCTACGCAGACTGTTTAAACAGCTTTGATGAACAACATTGTCACAACTGTAAGTTGTCAGTACATAAAGTAGATTATATACAAAAATATAGATATGAAGTTATAGTTTGCAGTAGATATCTACCATCAACCATTTGAAAAGAGGGTAAACATCTACTTAAACTGATCTTTAATTAAAGGCATGGGGGACACTTTTTTAGCTCACCTGGCCCGAAGGGCCAAGTGAGCTTTTCTCATCACTTGGCGTCCGGCGTCCGTCGTCCGTCGTCCGTCGTCCGTCGTCCGTCGTCGTCGTCGTCGTTAACTTTTACAAAAATCTTCTCCTCTGAAACTACTGGGCCAAATCAAACCAAACTTGGCCACAATCATCATTGGGGTATCTAGTTTAAAAAATGTGTGGCGTGACCCGGTCAACCAACCAAGATGGCCGCCACGGCTAAAAATAGAACATAGGGGTAAAATGCAGTTTTTGGCTTATAACTCAAAAACCAAAGCATTTAGAGCAAATCTGACATGGGGTAAAAATGTTTATCAGGTCAAGATCTATCTGCTGTGAAATTTTCAGATGAATCGGTCAATCGGTTGTTGGGTTGCTGCCCCTGAATTGGTAATTTTGAGGAAATTTTGCTGTTTTTGGTTATTATCTTGAATATTATTATAGATAGAGATAAACTGCAAACAGCAATAATGTTCAGCAAAGTAAGATCTACAAATAAGTCAACATGACCAAAATGGTCAGTTGACCCGTTTAGGAGTTATTGCCCTTTATAGTCAATTTTTAACCATTTTTCGTAAATTAATCTTTTACAAAAATCTTCTCCTCTGAAACTACTGGGCCAAATTAATTCAAACTTGGCCACAATCATCTTTGGGGTATCTAGTTTAAAAAATGTGTGGCGTGACCTGGTCAACCAACCAAGATGGCCGCCACCGCTAAAAATAGAACATAGGGGTAAAATGCAGTTTTTGGCTTATAACTCAAAAACCAAAGCATTTTGAGGAAATCTGACTGAGATAAAAATGTTTATCAGGTCAAGATCTATCTTCCCTGAAATTTTCAGATGAATCGGTCAATGGGTTGTTGGGTTGCTGCCCCTGAATTGGTAATTTTGAGGAAATTTTGCTGTTTTTGGTTATTATCTTGAATATTATTATAGATAGAGATAAACTGTAAACAGCAATAATGTTCAGCAAAGTAAGATCTACAAATAAGTCAACATGACCAAAATGGTCAGTTGACCCGTTTAGGAGTTATTGCCCTTTATAGTCAATTTTTAACCATTTTTCGTAAATTAAAGTAATCTTTTACAAAAAGCTTCTCCTCTGAAACTACTGGGCCAAATTAATTCAAACTTGGCCACAATCATCTTTGGGGTATCTTGTTTAAAAATGTGTGGCGTGACCTGGTCAACCAACCAAGATGGCCGCCACCGCTAAAAATAGAACATAGGGGTAAAATGCAGTTTTTGACTTATAACTCAAAAATCAAAGCATTTTGAGGAAATCTGACATGGGGATATAAATGTTTATCAGGTCAAGATCCATCTGCCCTGAAATTTTCAGATGAATCGGTCAATCGGTTGTTGGGTTGGTGCCCCTGAATTGGTAATTTTGAGGAAATTTTGCTGTTTTTTGTTATTATCTTGAATATTATTATAGATAGAGATAAATTGTAAACAGCAATAATGTTCAGCAAAGTAAGATCTACAAATAAGTCAACATGACCAAAATGGTCAGTTGACCCCTTTAGGAGTTATTGCCCTTTATAGTCAATTTTTAACCATTTTTCATAAATCTAAGTAATCTTTTACAAAATCTCCACTGAAACTACTAGGCCACAATCATCTTTGGGGTATCTAGTTTGAAAAATGTGTCCGATGACCTGGCCATTCAACCAAGATGGCCGCCACGGCTAAAAATAGAACATAGGGGTAAAATGCAGTTTCTGGCTTATAACTATGAAACCAAAGCATCTAGAGCAAATCTGACAAAGTTAAATTGTTAATCAAGTCAATATCTATCTGCCCTGAATTTTTCAGATGAATTGGACAACTGGTTGTTGGGTTGCTGCCCTCCAATTGGTAATTTTTAAAGAAATTTTGCCGTTTTTGGTTATCTTGAATACTATTATAGATAGCGATAAACTGTAAACAGCAATAATGTTCAGCAAAGTAAGATCTACAAATAAGTCAACATGACCTAAATGGTCAATTGACCCCTTAAGGAGTTATTGCCCTTTATAGTCAATTTTTAACAATTTTCATTAATTTGGTAAATTTATGTAAATTTTTACCAAATATAGTTCTCTGTTACTAATAAGCAAAGTTCATTATAGATATAATTGTAAGAAGCAAAATCATTCAGTAAAGTAAGAACTTCAAACACATCACCATCACCAAAATACAATTTTGTCATGAATCCATTTGTGTCCTTTGTTTAATATGCACATAGACCAAGGTGAGCGACACAGGCTCTTTAGAGCCTCTAGTTTTAGACCCCAACCACCCATAAAGTAAAATTTTCATTTTATAGTATATGGAAAATGCTACCACCCACAATTTATTAATTTGACTGCCTCTTATCCCTCCCACCATGATCAATTTTGGAACAGTCCTTACTGTGGTATAGATTTATAGCTTCTCTCCTAAAATGATATCTTGTGTAATGGGAGTTTGCTTTTGGATAAATTTTAAGGATTAATTCATGACACAAAATCTTTACATTTTGAAATCCTTGACAAAACCCAAAGCAAAAGAACAGGCAATTGTCATTAAACAACTTAAGGCAAAGATTGCTTGACCTGTAAAAATAAGTGCTTGAACAGCCAATATATTTGTTTATATATATATATTGTATGTTTCCATTTATAGATACAAGGCTGACCAGTATTGCTAGTACAATAGCAACCAGTTCATGGTATACCACTGTGTCCCCACCATCTAACACCACAAGTCACAGTAATATAGGTATAATATGACTAGGAAACGGCATTTGTCTGATTAGGTTTTCTTTATCAACCTTAATCATAGATCCTACCAAAGCCATTTTATTGGTATTGTGGAGTAAGTTCCGGTTGTTTCCATTTATTGTTTTACCCACATACGTTATGGGTAAAGTGAATGAATATTAATATATTGTGGATTATTTTATTTTGTGGGTCAAGGAAAAATTGTATTTTTTTAATTTGATTTTCGTGTTTTTAACAAGTTTTACATATAAATTCAACTAAGGACCTGCTGTGTTAATTTATAAACTCTGGATGCTACATGTTAAATCTGATACAGATTCAACTCAATCTAATACATCATTCTATATTGATCTTTGGATTTTGATTTTTTATTATGAGTTGTTTTGTAGAAATTCGTCTTGTAAATGGTTCAAACTGCCTTGAAGGAAGAGTAGAAATCAATATAAATGGAGTTTGGGGAACAATTTCTACATCAAGCTTTACATACAGGGAGGCAGGAGTCATATGTAAACAATTAGGGTTCAGGTGAGATTTTACTAATTGATTTTATTATAGCTCTTCAATTTAGATCTGAAGTGATTTTGTACTACCAGAGAGGCAAGTATCATGATCTGTAAACATAGGATTTGCAGGTAGAAGATTTTGTTGATATTTTAGGATCAGACTAGGGAGACAGATGTTAGGATTAGTTTGACTACCAGAGGGAAATGATTCATTTGCAAGCAGTTAGGAGTAAGATGATTTTTCTGCCCCAGCCGCTAGAAGAAGGGGGCATTAAATGTTCTTGATAACAGTCCATCCCTTTGTCCTTTCGTTTTCCCTCTGTCCCCAAAGTATTTTCACAAATTATAAGTTATAAGCAAGCTTGAGCGGGGGCATTCATGTCCTTAGACACATTCTTGTTTTATTTTTACCTGGGTGGCAAGTGTCATGTGTAAATTGAAAGATTTTATTACATTTAAATGTTGGGCTACAAGTGTCACTGTAAATTGTATAAATGCAGGTGAATTTCTATTGCTAAGATACAAATGTTGTTAAAGTTAAGATTCTGGTAAGATTTTACTGCCATTAGGACGGGAGTAAATGACTGATAAGTGGGAATGTCTACCAATATAGAGACCGGTTTAGTTAGAAGGAAGAAATCAGGCAAGATTTTACTGCCATAAGAACAGGAGTAAATGACTGATATTAGTCTGTACACAGATCAAATGAGATATCACATGAGTAATTTATTAAAAAAATTATTGAATAACAGCTTGGATTGCATATAGCTATATAATATGGGATTGAATCTTTAAAATACTACTGAATTATATTCGAAGAGTGAATGAAAATTGTGGGATGGATTTTGTGATTTGTAGTAACCGATGTTATCTTGACAATTTGAATAATTCTTTCACAGTTTGTTTTGACCAGGAACAGGATGAAGATTGAGAAATAGCATTATATATTAAGCATGAGCACTTGTTTATTGTTGATAACCATATATTGACATCTTCTATCGTTTTATGCTGTTTGTGGGTTGCTGTCTCATGCTGACACATCATACTTTATTCATAGTATGTATTTGACTTTTGATTTTTTGACAGAGGACAAGCTGCGTACCCATTACTATATGGATATTTTGGACAAGCAGATAGTACTGTTCCAGTATGGTATACCTATTTATACTGCTATACTGGCGCATTAAGGCTGGAAGACTGTTCCAGATCTAAGTATGGTGCCGGTAACCATTATCAAGATGTTGGCGTCAGGTGTGAAACAGGTTTGTATCTACAGCTTTGGAGCATACTCATCTACTCTATACTTAGCTCAGCTGGCCCAAAGGGCCAGTGTGAGCTTTTCCTATCACTTGGCCTCCCAAATCTTTGTCCCTCGTCTTAACTATTACAAATATCTTCTCCTCTAAACTTCTAGGCCAAATTTTACCAAACTTGGCCAGAATCATCATTGGTGTGTCTAATTCTTAAAAAAAAAAGTGTCTGATGATTCAAGCCTGCTGATCAACGTGGCTGACGGCTGACATGGGTAAATGGAAAATAGGGGTAAAATGCAAGTTTTGTCTATTATGTTGAAAACCTCTATTAATATCCAACATTATATGGAATGGGGCATATATGTTTTTATTTGAATAGACAACTTTCTAATTTCATGCATTTTCCTGTACATTCAGATGTCATAATGTTTATGTTATTACGTCACAGTAAGAATGGATTGTTGAATGTTGTCATTTACTTCATATGACTGTGGGTCAACCAGCGTAACTCATTCATAAAAATGAACTAGAAATTGGTCTATAATTACATAATAGTTTTTGAAAAACTGGTCATTATCGTGATATATGGACTGCCCAGTACAGGACAGTGGTATTGACTAAGACGGCCATAATGATCGAGCTGTAGGTGAGGTCATTATCACTGTTATTAAGAAGTCAATACCACTGTCCTACGAGAAGTCCATGTATCACGATAATGACCAGTTCTTCAATATCTATTATGTTTATTTCATTGAGAAACCATGTTTTTTAAAAATTCTCATAAATTCAAATTGTTCAAAGCAAACTGGAGTTATTGTACAATTTCTATAGGAAGGAGTGAAAACCAGTCATAGTGATAACTATAAGTCACTGCCATTCATTTTTAAAAGCGTTATTTTTCAGCATATGAATAAAAAATAAAGTTTTATATAATTTTATAATTAACAAAATCACTCTAAAAAGAGAAACCACGCCCCACTGGTCATTAACATGTAAAAGTCCGTTAATGTCTTTTTTTTCTGTTAAAGACCGATGGAATTTTTTACTGTAGAATAATGAATGTCTTGTGGCCCCTTGTTACATGTCTCAATTTACCTGAAAAATTACTCGACATTCTCCCAAAGTATGACATGTGTCTTAATTTTTCTTGACAATTTCTGATTTATATTAAAGGAGTAGGTCCGGTAAGGACCGATTTTGGCCTCAAATTTCAGGTTCATCTGACGAAAGATTTTGACCACTTTTTAAACACTTAAGTGTCTATTTTATTTGAATTAATTAGTTTATGTGAAAGATTTTAACAGATTTAGTCATTAAAAACGATCCGATTCAAGCTCAAATATGAAAAATCTACCTAATATGGACCATAATTTGGTATTCGGCCTTTGGTTTCTTTTTGTATCCTTTTTTATAAGTTCTAAAACTTTAACTTTTATTCTGTGGGTTGTGTTGGTGTTAGAATAGTATTAATGGAACAATTGAGTTTTTCAAGAAAAAAATAATACATTTTGATTCACCGTTTACGTGACAGGAAACCAAACAGGAAACCAATCTTTATTTTCTTTATTTTGCACAATATATTTCAAAAGACATAAATGAACACCATTACTAGTGTTACTTGCTTCATGTTAATATTTAAAATCTATTTTCAATGTTAAATTAAAGTTTTTTTTAAACGCAACAGGAAACCATAAGAAACCAAAAGCATTTTTTTAGTTTTATTTTATTGCAAAATCTGCTTAAAATAATCTGAACAGTATACTTTTTCTTAAAATCCGTCTTAAATGTAACAGTATTATAAAACTCCTAAATATGTGCTTGTTTTGAAAACAATTAGTACAATTTATTCAGAAATTTCCATATTTTCTTTATTGATACAGGATACCATAATCGTTGTATCTTGATGTTTTAGCCAAAAAAATGTATTTATATTTGGTTTTGAAATTCCAGTTATATACAATTTATTCCAAATCATTAGCAATGTAAAATTCTTTAAATCCAGTAAAGAAAAAAACTTTTAACTTGGAATTAAAATCTTTAAAATAGGCACCATGTGATATTTGTGACCTGTACACCATCTACATGGTTTCCACATTTTAACCTACTTTAGTGGGCTAAAATCAATAAAGTACTTCCTTTCAAGTCATGCATGGTAAAAGTTTACTTCTCCTTTGACAAGTTTATTGCGTTTCTGAAAAGTGTTTGCAGAACATGAATAAAAAAAAATAATTAAAAATTGTGACAAAGATACCAACTTTGTACATTCCAAGTGTAACGGTATATTAACATGTATTTTTTATTAAATTATCTTTATTCACCTAAAATATCCAGTAATATTTACTGCTGAAGCAAAATCAATCCAACGAGCATCGGCATAATGATAAGAGACGTAATGTCTATTGAGTTTTCCAAGGACCCTTTACAACGTTATCAGGAAACAAAGTGTGTTATAACGTCTGTCAAATCTGAAATCGATTTTGTCAAGTCATTGGGCATTTATTTTCACACAAGATCGTATGTAACATTATGCACATAGGAAAAATAATAGACCCCCGGCGCAATCTCTTTGAAAATTGTATTTTCCTTTTTTAAACAAGACGAAACAAGTCTACAGATTATGTTTGCTAACATCCCGTTGGAAACAAAAACAATGTTTAGACCTAGTATTTCATACATCCGGCCGTAAGGGCGTGATCACATGTTAGCCACATGTTTCACGTATGACCGGAAATGATTAGAACTTAACGACAAAAACAATTTTAATAAAAAAAAGGAAATAACTGGACTTCTGTTTCGTTTGAAATGTAACGCATAACGATAACGTCATTTTCTAACTTAATTATTAAGAAGAACAAAACTTGAATGTAAATCATCTCTGATTTACCTGTTTGAACATCTCGGGATAGTTCATATTTGCATATTGTTATAAAGAATTCTATTACAACAAAGCAGATTACATCATCTAAAATTTGCGTTACGAAATTGGAAACCAAAGTAACGCTAGTGTTCTTACACCTGCTACAGAAATACTTATAGTTCTCGGCATTTTCTTCTGACTATTCTTATTGGTCGATGTTCTTTATTATTTGAAAGCAAAAGTTACGAATTTGCTGGTGACGATTATCTATAAATCAGTCAGCGTTATGCACTTCGGAAGCGAAAAGTAACGCGAGAAACGAGACAAAAATACGGTCGTATAATCTTTAAAATTTGTTAATTTCAAGTTTTTTTCTAGGGAAGAGTAGCATACACTTGTATGTTGATAAAAATAAAGGCATCTTTAGATGTAGTTAAAACTTTTCTTACAGTAATACACATTTTTATCACTTTTCTATAGTTATAGGAAACGAGCCCAATAGCAAATTATGGTCCATATGCCGAAAAATGTCACTTTTCAGATGGTTTTTGGTAAAAATGAAAGTGGCCGCATCCGTGTTCATCCTCAAACTATATATGTTATGTATTATCATAAAATACAACTTACATTTCAATATTAAGGATGAACACGAATGCGTCCACTTTCGTTTTACAAGAAAACCGTCTAAAATTTAACTAAAATGCTAGAATTATGAGGATTTCAGTAATTTAGCATGACTTAATGGTGCTACAACCTGATATATGTGCATTGTATTGTCAAAAACAGCCCATATTTATGTAGCAGAAGCATTTTTCTGTCCAATAAATAACTAAAGGTTTACATTTTAACAATTTTGTAAAACTGCTATATTTTGGGACCAAAAAGGGGTCTTACTGAACCTACTTCTTTGTATGAATTTTACTCAACAAATTCTGAATATCTCCTTAAAATTTCTTGACAAATTCTCGACATTTGAATACTTTCTTGAAATTTCTCAACAAGTTCTCGACATTCTTGTTTTTTTCCCAATATGGCTTGACATATTCTGAACATTTTGAATTGTGTCTTAAATTTACTTGACAATTCTGAGCTTTACAGATCATGACCAATATACATGATACATCTTTATCTTTATTTCTCTCTATACAATATACTGTTATTTCAAGTTACACCTATTACAACAAAAACAAAAGTTGGGCATGTAAATATTTCATAATTAAAAATTTGGGTATATAAATATTTTTGTGAAATATGGATATAAAAATATTAACAAACACAAATGTGATTATGTTAATTGATTTTAAACCAATTTAAATGTGGGTTTGTAAATAATTGCAAATGTTGATTTATGAATCTTTAAATAATTGCTAAATGATTGAAATAAATAATACAGTAGACATATTTTATTTTTCATGCATAATATTCAATGTTAATGGTATGGTAAGTAAACAACTATTGTACCAAAATGTATGTGGCTTTTTATAACTAGCAATGTATTATTGTATCCTAATTCGTCATGTTCTTCTTAGTTTAGATTAGCAATAATACACATGAGTATAAAACAGCAAAAGAAAGTGTTTAAACTGTTAGAAATGTGTCTATACACAATTCAGGCAAAATTTATATTGTTGAGAAAGTGTCAAGACATCTTTAAGACTGTCAAGAATGTGTAAAGACATTTTCAGACATTATTAAGAATGTCAAGAATATGTCAAGACTGACCGAGACATATTTAAGACAGTCGAGAATTAGTCTGCACTAATCGAGACACTTATCAGATGAAAAAGAAAGTGTCAAGAAATTTTTAGACAATGTTAATACTGTCAAGACATATGCCAAGAAAAATTAAGAACTTATTTTAGACAAATTCAGACTTAGTCAAGAATTTAAAAAATATATCAGACAAAGAGAGAATGTCAAGTAAAAATTCATGCAAATTCAGACAAAAACTGGTCTTTTCAGACTCTGACTTTTGTATGCATTTTTCCATAATTTTGATATATACCCATGATCATCAGTATCAATTGAAAAGACTTCATTAACTTATAAAATTAGAATTTTAAAATTCAGCAGCAAACATTCTGAAACCACATTTGTTCATAACTTGAACAGCTACACAGAACTAAGAAATATAAAAAAAAATGTTTTGCATTTTTAAATATCCTAGCTAGCTGAAATACTTTGATTTTACAGGTACATCTGAGTACAGTTGTTCATTCAATTACAACTGTCACTTTTTAAGTATGCGGTCATCAACTCCTGTGTACTGGTCAAGACGTAATGTAAGTTAAAATTATGTTTTGGTAATTGATTGGTTAGATGTCATAGTTCTTTAGTAATCAGCTTGTTGAGGAGGTAGCATGAATGTACAACTGGACTGGTCAGTTTGGAGATGACTATATATAAATTAAGTCTTTGCCATCATCAGTCAGAGATTTGATAGTGACAAATCAATATGATATGTTCATTCTGAAATACCATATTTTTGTTTCCACTCAATTCGACTGTGAAAATGATAGAGACATATTTTCTTTTTTTATTTATTCTGTTTTGATCTTTCCCTGCCCAGAACATTTAGCAATTTCTTTGTCCATGGAGGAGAATTGGAAAATTTTCAGTTAAGAGTTTGAAATTTTCAACTGAAGAGTGATGATGTATTTTTATATGAAAATTTATATAATAGAAATATGGAAGATGTGTTCCTTAGAGATTAAGAGTTTTCAGCTGTCTGAAGATTTATTTATTTTGACATATTCACATGTATGCTCCTTTATTAAATATTCCCAATCAAATTACAGGGATGTACTGGAACTTCTAGCACAGGTCCTTGCAGAGGTCATGATGGTAACTATTACAGCTACTATATGTATCTAGAAACTGATTATGGTTCAATTGGTGACACAGCTGAAATGTACACAACAGTTACATTTGATGGTAAGCTTAATCTTTCACAAAGGAATGGTTGGATTTATGTATATGTTAAACGTAGATAGTAAGCTAATTCATATAATAGTACGATAGAATAGATGGGTTGATGTGTGCTTTATTTCCAGTAAGTAATCTTTTAACCATATATTAAGGAAAGGAACATGTTAGAGTATTTGAATGTAAATCTTTAAAGTCTCTACACTAGACCAACACACAGAGCCAGATATTTTACTTACTAATTCTGTCAAGAGTAAATGAGTCTCAACTTTAACCAGATTTATTTTTTACTATTGTATACTGCTAAAATTAGAAGCAGCAATCTGATCTGACAATAAGTAAAACATCTGATGTCATATTTATTGTATTAATACCCTTTTGGAGCTTCTGGGATATTATACCTGGCCTGTGTTTTACCAAAGGTCATATGACTTAAGACAAGAAGTAAAACAGTATCAATCGGTTCAAATTAAACTGATTGTAAATTGTAAATCTAAATTCAGTCGTTCTATCGTTAATGTTTTGTTGGTAATTGCTTTGTTCATGTATATATCTTAAATGAACAGTGCAGAAAAAGTTAATTTGTGAGTAGATTTTTTTATACAGAAGAAAATCTGGGAACAACTATTAATGTTGAATTAACTGCAATTGGGATCAATTGGTAATTATCCCTAAAAATACAAGACACAAAGATCTAACAATAATAAAATATCTGTATATATATATAAGTCTAATAAGTTGGAATGAATGTTTTGAAAGACAACTTTTTTTCTTTGCATATCATGCACAGATTGTGAATTTTAGATTTTAAAGATAATGCTTAGATCATATTTTAAGATTAAATTTTTTTTTATTTGTAGTAACCCCAAGATGCCTGTCTTTCTACTACCACATGTATGGATCTTCAATAAATGAGCTTCAAGTTCGAATCTCAAGTAATTCTGACACCAATGGCAAAGTTGTCTGGTCCAAGAAATATCAACAAGGAAATAAATGGCATTCAGCGAGTGTTGATATTCCTGCTTTGTATGGATTACAGGTATGTAGATTTGTAAAAAAGTCCGAGGCCAACACGTAGAACGTGAGCATTATTGAGAATTATTGATGTAATTGATGTAAATTCAATTCATTGTCATTTAAATTATCGATTTTTGATTTTTGATTGGTCTGCATGAGAGTATCAATCTTCTCTATCACACTCTAAGCTATGTGTTATTTATATACTGCCAACTGGACTCCTGTGTCCCGATAAATATAACATTAGTAAATAAAAATTAACTAAAATTACATGTTATATATAAGGTATTATCATGTTAATTTACACAATACTCCTGTTTTTGTATTTAGATAAAATTTGTTGGAATCCATGGAAATTCCTATAGAGGAGATATAGGAGTGGATGAAGTTGAATTGCAAAGGGGAACATGTGGTTAGTTACTTATTAATTTTTTTATTTTTTTAAAGATTTATGTAGCTCCCCTCTGTATTATAAGATGGCTTGTGAAATACAAATTTAGGATGGAGAACTTACATGTAACTTTACAATTATTGACCAAATCTTGTGGCAAACATTGTCAAATGGGATGAAAAATCATCTAAGATGTATGAATTGTGAATTATTGATAATTTATTTTTGATGATTTATAGATACCAAATGGACAATGAAACAAATAATGCATATGATCCAAGTTGGGATTATCCTTAATATTATTGTGTACAAATATGATTTGTCTTTACTTTATTTGTAATATTGCTAGTTGAACAATTCAAATACCCATTTCAATAAGTTGAAGATGGTCAATTTTACGAAATTTTTCAGATAAAGATACCATTTCCACGTCTATATGTACTGTTTTCTTTTTGCAGACTCGGTATGTCCAAATAATATTGATGAAGAGGCTGGGGTCAACTGTACTTTTAGTAAAAGAAATGCTTGTAATTATACCACAGAGAGTATTAAAGGGACTGGAGACTGGATGTTTAAAAGTTATTCTACAACAGGAAAGAATTTACCTTTCAGTGACGTTAGTGAAAGATCTTATGGTAGGCTGATGCATCTACTATCGATTCATTTTATTTGGGGTACATGAACCAATTTACGGGATTTCAGAAAATTGGTACTTTAGAGTATACTTGATATCACGGTTTTAACAAACTCTACATAAAAAATTATCGCAATTAGTAATTTGTTGAACACTTAGCTTAAATCATGGTTTCTCTTAACCAAAGAAATCCACAAAAATTGGTGCCCAGTGAATAATTTACAATGAATCGACAATTATATCATAATAAACAAAGAACCTAAAAAAATAAAACAACCTTTATCTTTCAGTGTTTGTTTCCTTGTTGTTATATTTGATGATTAAAGTAACTTCCCAAATTTTATTTAAAGTTGTGTACAAATTACCTTATCACTATTTGTTAACTATTGCAGGACATTGATTACATTCCAATTAAATTCTGACTTCAAAAGAGAAAATGAAACAGTGCAAAAAAATTGTTGTTTGACATCAATAATCCTGTTTCAAAACAATTCAATGACTCAATATAAGAATATAAGATAGTAAAATGCTTTTAATTATTTACTAGGATATTACTTCTACCAGAGCAGTTATGGGAAGGAAGGTGATTCTGCAGGTCTGTTCTCACCTTATTTCACATCATTGTCTTCATCCACCGTACGTTTCTACTCTTACTTTGGTGGAAGTGATGTTGGTTCCCTCCGAGTCTCCACAAAAGACGACAGTGGAAAGACAACCTCATTATGGTATAAACATGGTGAACAGGCCAATGGATGGCTGCTTTCATGTATTTCCCTTGAACAGGAAGCAAATTTGTTTCTGGAATTTGTAGCATCCCGCAGCAGTGATGGTGATGCTGCTATAGCTGTTGATAACGTCACAGTGTCAGAAAAGCCATGCCTGTGTAAGAAATTGTTTCAGTATAATTTAATTATTAGATTTTTTATGCTGGGTTGGTGTGTTGTTTCGTGTAAAAAGCAAATACTTAGATTTGTTTTGTTGAACAAACAAACTTTTAAATTTATAATTTTATTGTATATGGTACAAACATAGATGGATTAATTTTATCCAAAAATAATTTTGATAAGACAATAGGAGAGAGAGAAACAAAAAAAATTAAAATAGAAATTGAAGTTTAAAACCCCCCAAAAATAACAAAAAACAGCTTCTAAACCCATACAATTTTAGGTTTAGACTATTTCACAATTTAAAGTACATAAGTGTCTTTGTGCGATGCATGGGAGACACTTTCTAAAACCTAACTATTAAAAATTCTAAAATTTTTGCAGTTATTCTTTATATTTTAGCAACCTATTATTCTCTATTCCAGGGGTTAAGAAATTTTGTAATAGCTCACTAGCCCAGGGCTAATTGGTAGCAGGATTTTACTAGCCCCGTTGGAAGAACTACAAGCCCAACAAAACTGACATGCTAGCCCTTATATGCCTTACAAATTCAGATTTTGCTGCAATAACCATGAATTCTATAAACTTAACAATTTTTTTTATCCATTGTACAGAAGATTTTTGCAAATTGGATACCCAAAACTTATTAGCAGATATATTCAATTAATCGATAATGGAATATTCACTGAATATTCTGATATAATTTATAGTTGACCAAATCCGGAGATGATACAAGTTTTGACCACTGCTATACATGGGTATATAAAAGGATTTGAGGTACATCATCACGTTTGTGTAAAAGAATTATCAGCTGGTTAATTATGTAATGCTCCTATTTGTTTTCAGTTTTAGAATTCTATTTATTAAAATAAATTAAACATGTTAATTTTTTAAATGACCTCAAATATTTATGTGAATACATATCACCTTCCATAGTTTGTCTTTTATTATCAAGATTATAATTGTTTTATAAACGAAGTACAGTAATGTCCATATTTACATTTATCACAGGTTTTGAAATTGTGGGCTATAAAAAGATTACAACCTGAGCACAGGCTCTAAACTGAAACTGTATTTGTTATTAATTTTATTTCGTTAAAAATCGAATTCATTTGATTATCAATGAAGATAATCATGATTGATGAACTATTATTGCATCAAGTTTAAGTTTTCTGAAGACTGTTAATGTTTAGGTCATGGTTCTGGAGGCTTCTTCACAGTATGTAAACAAAAACAAAATGGCGTCCATAACATGTGCACACGTTTCAAATAGACACATAGATATTGAAAGTGCGGGATCCACCCAAAGTTATTTGTTCTATTTTAAAACTTGTACAAAATCAGTTCAAATTCTAGGAATCCCGGATGACGTAGTCGAATCTGATTGGCTAAGATAAAAAAAAATGATGAGGGGATTTTCCACTTTCTATTTTGGAAACGCCAAGAATTTTTTGTAACTAGTCCGTCGGGCATATTGGATTACAAGTTTTGGTTGCCCGAGGTCTAAATGTTGTAGCCCCGGGCGTCGGGCTAGTGGATTTCTTAACCCCTGCTATTCTCTTTATTTTTTTTGCCCAATTTTCTCTAAGCTTTACTTTTTTTTTTGCAATTATTCTCCATTCTGTATTCCCCATCCACACCCGCATACTTGTCTCAGTCCACTCTTATCTTACCCATTTTTTACATTACTCATTGAATCCAAGTGTGAATATTAAATATAAGAAATGAATGTGTATGAGCAGTGTAAGGCCAACTAAAATTAATTAGTATATTTTCATCCAGATATTTGAAAAAAATGGGGCGGGTGGGAGCAGAGTTATGGTCCTTGGACTTAGAAAATTCACTTAAATAATCAGTTTTCAACACTTTTTGTTCGTCATGCTTGAAGATATTGACTTGATATTTGTTATATAGTTTACACCATGACAAGTTATAGATCAAGTTAGAAGTTTGTTCCAGTACAATGAATTTTTAACCGTTAGCGGACTATGTATTGCCATGCTATACTCACAGAATGCTTGTTCCAGTCATGTTTTTTGTATCAATGTGTTCCATGATTCTTGCGCTTTGAAAATCATTCACAGTTAAAATTTCCTGACACAAAGTCTTTGTATAAATGAAAAAAATCCACAGTTTTCTTATCACTAAAAGGAGTAGGTCCGGTAAGGGCCGATTTTGGCCTCAAATTTCAGGTTCACATCCAACACAAGTTTTTGGACACTTTTTAAACACTTAAGTGTCTATTTCAATTGATTCGATTAGTTTATGTGAAAGATTTTAACTGATCTAGTCATTAAAAACGCTCTGATTCAAGCTTAAATATGAAAAATCTATCAAATATGCCAAAAAACGTCACTTTTCAGATGTTTTTTGTCAGAAATGAAAGTGGCCGCATCCGTGTTCATCCTCAACCTTTATATATGTTTTGTATTATCATCAAATACAACTTACATTTCAATATTATGAATGAACACGAATGCGGCCACTTTCATTTTAGACGGAAACCGTCTAAAAATTAACCAAAATGCTAAAATTTTGAAGATTTCAGTAATTTAGCATGACTTAATGATGCTAGAACGCGATATGTGTGCATTGTAGTTTCAAAAACAGCTCATATCTGTGTAACAGAAGCATTTTACTTTCCAAAATATAGCTTAAAGTTTACATTTTCACAATTTTCTAAAACTGCTATATTTTGGGGCCAAAAAGGGGTCTTACTGAACCTACCCCTTTGTGACAATATTCCCTTCCCGTAATCAATCTCTATTCTCGTAAGTTAAAATTGTCATCATATAGCAGCAGAATACGTCAAGTTAATTATTGTGGTTAAAATTTACTCGAGAAATACGAAAACCTTAATTTGCTTCAGAATATTTGAATGAAACGAAATTATCTGCAGTTACCGGTAACAGAAATGAATAAAATCCGTAAATAGTAAAATTTTTTAAAATAAAAAGAATAGGGACAGGAAGATTTCAGATGGGCGGGTGGAATGAAAATCTTTCATTTAATTTTAATTGGCCTAACAATAAAAATATAAAAATTATAACCAAGATATTTTCCTTCGTCAAGATTCCATAAAATGTATATTTCCAGTTGGAATAGCAGAAACAGTGTGTGACTTTGATCATCCATATATGTGTGGATACAAGGTTAATTGTTCCTGTACACAACAATCACATTTGTATAAATGGATCAGACATACTGGACAAACCGCATCTAAACATACAGGGCCAGAATCTGACTCAGAAAGTGATGGTATAGTATTTTCATCATAAACATGTAATTTCATCTGTATGTTACAAAATTCTACAAAGTCAAACATAAATGAGGTGTTTAAATGAATTGGGATAATGTTACTATGTTTCAATCACATTGTACTTCTTATCATGTATATTATTTCATTATTTGATCTATCTGAGTCACATTAATAAATTTTACATGCCAATCAAGTTTTAATTCTCAGCTTTAGTAGATGAACACAATGTCAACAGTATTTTATTTCAAAAATTATCAGAGTTTGTTTTTAAAGTCTGTATTGCATCTTTAGAGGCTTTAGGTCTTATTTTAGGATTATTTTTTTTTCTAACTTTTTGCTATTCCTATACTTGTATGGACTTGTCGAGCATCCCTGTAATCATAACTATGTATTTCTTAATATTTTAAGATTTGAACTAAAAGTATAAAAATCCAGTCATCCTGGGTATGCTAGCTAGCTTATACATGAAAAATGTAAAGTTCAAATTTGAATATGTTGGAACTTATTCCTCAAAGAAAGAAATCCTGTATATTTATTTGTAAGAGTTTGAAATCTATACCCTCTATTGAATATTCTAATATCTGGAAGGGCATTAATACAAGTTTTTTTACTTTTTAGGATACTACATGTATGCTGAAGCAACATTTGGTGACCATAGTGATGCAACATCATTGAAGTTCCCAGAATTCAGAGCAACAGGAAGTCAAAATTTACAATTCAAATATCATATGTATGGTAATGATACAGGCACATTAATGGTTCAAGCAAAAAACAAGGGAAATAACTCCATTACAAAGATCTGGAGTCTAACTGGTCCCCAGAAGAATGGTTGGAACCAGATTTGTATGCCACTAAGAATTGCAGCTCACACAAATGTAGAACTGAGTTTTGTAGCTGTACGAGGGGATGGACCAATTGGAGATATAGCCATTGATGATGTTCTAGTTACAGAAGAAAAATGTCCTCGTAAGTCTTATCTAAACAAGTAATGAAGCTATAGAAGACTTCTCAGAAAAACAAAGGACCAGGATAGTTGAGACATGATTTAAAGTTTAGACATAATTTATTATTTTAAGATGACTTAGTTATCCAAAAAAAAATTTTAATCCTGAAAACTGGGTGTAATTATTTCTAATTACTTAATTTCACAATTTGTCAAGTAAAAATGCTATAATTGAAAACATCTAAAAACATTTTAAAACAAAAGAATCAATTTTAACATGGCTATAGGATTGTAAAAGTATGAAGAAACAAAAAAAAAAACCATTAAAATAAATTTGAAGGCCCCTTTAAAGGTTTTGTAGGACTATAAGAGCCATCTTATAGATATTGGAAGATGTGGTGTGAGTGCCAATGAGACAACTCTCCATCCAAATAACAATTTATAAAAGTAAACCATTATAGGTCAATGTACGGCCTTCAACACGGAGCCTTAAAGCTATAAAGGACACCAAAATTACTAGTGTAAAACCATTCAAACGGGAAAATTAACGGTCTAGTCTATATAAAAAACAAAAACGAAAAACATGTATAAATTACATAAACAAACGACAACTACTGTACATCAGATTCCTTGCACATAAAACCCCCATGGGCATTTTGAAATGTTGGCAGGTATGGATTGGTCTTTTTCACATTAATTCATACTTCTGTTTCAATGTGATCTATTCCATCTTGAAGATGTTTTATAATGAAGATGGTGATTTCTGTGAAAGGATGGCAATTGCCGACATTGGGGTTTAGGGACAAGGAATTGAAGGAGTACTAATTTATATATATATATCATACATACTGATTGTAATAGCTAAAAAATGAATTTATAACAGATACTATACATCATTTCACACTCAGGATGGCTTTCAACTTTCAAGTTTCTGAATTTGGGAAAAAGGGGGCCAGAAATGGCCCTCATCATACCTTGTCCTTTATTTTGATAGGAAACTTATTCTGAGTGTTTCTATTTTAGATACAGCATCATGTGACTTTTCCTATGGGACATGTGATTATCATGTGACTTGGAATGATTACATGGTAAAGTGGATCAGAGGTCATCATGTTGGTATTCCATTTAGCAGCTTAGACGGTAATACATTTTATCAAAACGCAGAAGTTTTAATGAGATATGTATTTCAATGGGGAAAAAAACAACCCAAAAAACATTTTTTAAAACAGTTTTTAAAATGTTTTATTTTTTTCAATCTCTTCTTTTCAAATTTTTCCTTCTTTCTTTAAGGTTCTTTCAAATAAATATTTTTTCATTGCCCTTATGGTTTCAGAAGTTTTTCATTTTTCATGAAAGATTAAATATGAGAAGAAGAAAAAACAATTGTACAAGTTATTTTTATTTACTTAGAGAAGTAAATATTACTATACTTATATAAGTAAAATTGTTAGATACTTATACCACTGTATTTTGTTTACTTGTATAGGTAAATTATTTTAATAGCTTAGTTATGTCCCTTAGACATTCAGATTTTTTAGCTCACCTGGCCCGAAGGGCCAAGTGAGCTATTCCCATCACTTTGCGTCCGGCGTCCGTCGTCGTCGTCCGGCGTCCGGCGTCCGTCGTCCGTCGTCCGTCGTCCGTCGTCGTCGTCCGTCGTCGTTAACTTTTACAAAAATCTTCTCCTCTGAAACTACTGGGCCAAATCAAACCAAACTTGGCCACAATCATTATTGGGGTATCTAGTTTAAAAAATGTGTGGCGTGACCCGGTCAACCAACCAAGATGGCCGCCACCGCTAAAAATAGAACATAGGGGTAAAATGCAGTTTTTGGCTTATAACTCAAAAACCAAAGCATTTAGAGCAAATCTGACATGGGGTAAAAATGTTTATCAGGTCAAGATCTATCTGCCCTGAAATTTTCAGATGAATCGGTCAATCGGTTGTTGGGTTGCTGCCCCTGAATTGGTAATTTTGAGGAAATTTTGCTGTTTTTTGTTATTATCTTGAATATTATTATAGATAGAGATAAACTGTAAACAGCAATAATGTTCAGCAAAGTAAGATCTACAAATAAGTCAACATGACCAAAATGGTCAGTTGACCCGTTTAGGAGTTATTGCCCTTTATAGTCAATTTTTAACCATTTTTCGTAAATTAAAGTAATCTTTTACAAAAATCTTCTCCTCTGAAACTACTGGGCCAAATTAATTCAAACTTGGCCACAATCATCTTTGGGGTATCTAGTTAAAAAAATGTGTGGCGTGACCTGGTCAACCAACCAAGATGGCCGCCACCGCTAAAAATAGAACATAGGGGTAAAATGCAGTTTTTGGCTTATAACTCAAAAAACAAAGCATTTTGAGGAAATCTGACATGGGATAAAAATGTTTATCAGGTCAAGATCTATCTTTTCTGAAATTTTCAGATGAATCGGTCAATGGGTTGTTGGGTTGCTGCCCCTGAATTGGTAATTTTGAGGAAATTTTGCTGTTTTTGGTTATTATCTTGAATATTATTATAGATAGAGATAAACTGTAAACAGCAATAATGTTCAGCAAAGTAAGATCTACAAATAAGTCAACATGACCAAAATGGTCAGTTGACCGGTTTAGGAGTTATTGCCCTTTATAGTCAATTTTTAACCATTTTTCGTAAATTAAAGTAATCTTTTACAAAAAGCTTCTCCTCTGAAACTACTGGGTTAAATTAATTCAAACTTGGCCACAATCATCTTTGGAGTATCTAGTTTAAAAAAAGTGTGGCGTGACCTGGTCAACCAACCAAGATGGCCGCCACCGCTAAAAATAGAACATAGGGGTAAAATGCAGTTTTTGGCTTATAACTCAAAAACCAAAGCATTTTGAGGAAATCTGACATGGGGATATAAATGTTTATCAGGTCAAGATCTATCTGCCCTGAAATTTTCAGATGAATCGGTCAATCGGTTGTTGGGTTGCTGCCCCTGAATTGGTAATTTTGAGGAAATTTTGCTGTTTTTTGTTATTATCTTGAATATTATTATAGATAGAGATAAATTGTAAACAGCAATAATGTTCAGCAAAGTAAGATCTACAAATAAGTCAGCATGACCAAAATGGTCAGTTGACCCGTTTAGGAGTTATTGCCCTTTATAGTCAATCTTTAACCATTTTTCATAAATCTAAGTAATCTTTTACAAAATCTCCACTGAAACTACTAGGCCACAATCATCTTTGGGGTATCTAGTTTGAAAAATGTGTCCAATGACCTGGCCATTCAACCAAGATGGCCGCCACGGCTAAAAATAGAACATAGGGGTAAAATGCAGTTTCTGGCTTATAACTATGAAACCAAAGCATCTAGAGCAAATCTGACAAGAAGTTAAATTGTTAATCAAGTCAATATCTATCTGCCCTGAATTTTTCAGATGAATTGGACAACTGGTTGTTGGGTTGCTGCCCTCCAATTGGTAATTTTTAAAGAAATTTTGCCGTTTTTGGTTATCTTGAATACTATTATAGATAGCGATAAACTGTAAACAGCAATAATGTTCAGCAAAGTAAGATCTACAAATAAGTCAACATGACCTAAATGGTCAATTGACCCCTTAAGGAGTTATTGCCCTTTATAGTCAATTTTTAACAATTTTCATTAATTTGGTAAATTTATGTAAATTTTTACCAAATATAGTTCTCTGTTACTAATGGGCAAAGTTCATTATAGATATAATTGTAAGAAGCAAAATCGTTCAGTAAAGTAAGAACTTCAAACACATCACCATCACCAAAATACAATTTTGTCATGAATCCATTTGTGTCCTTTGTTTAATATGCACATAGACCAAGGTGAGCGACACAGGCTCTTTAGAGCCTCTAGTTTACTTATACAAGTAAAACAGTCATACTATCTTCTTTTCTTGAATTCCTCAGGACTTCTTTGCTCTAATAAAATTTTTAATTGTCTGTCCTTTGCAGATGTCTTTACTAATCATTGAAGTGTAATTTCATGGAAAATGAAAATCTCATTTGTCTGTAATCTTCAAAACACTGTTCATTAAGGCTCCAGGGGTAATTTTTGAAGGCCTTGCATAATTACTTAAGATCTTTGCACAATTATAGTTTCTCTGTTGAATTAATGAGATGAAACATTGAACTCTAATAATAAAAAATATAAGCTAATCAGAGAAAAATTGTTTAAGGCACAGTTTAACATCCCAAAACTTGAGAAGTTTAGGGATTGTAAAAAAAAAATTCTTAAGTAAAATTTTTGAGAAAATATGGGGAGATTATTCAAACTTTATAAGAAAATATGAATATAACAAATTTACTTTGTATATAAGTATATTATTATTTACTTCTTCAAGTATATAAAAATAACTTATACAAGTAGTACCCCTGACTGACAATTAATTGATAATATTGTAAATTAAGATTTTTTTGGGCCCTATTCTTGTTATTTTAAAATGAAAAAATAGAGAGAGATTTTTAAGGACGTTCGCTACTCTTGTTTTTGACTTTTTGTCAGTTATTCAGAATCCTCTAGTTTTATCCATTTAAATAAGTGCTAATAAATTTTTTTGTCTGCAAACCCCTTCTTTTCTTTTCATAATTTTATTACATATATAGTTTAAAAATCCATTTTGGAAAGTCTTATAAAATCCTTGTTTTTTTTTCATAGTTGTTGAAAGAAAATAGGTGTCAATCATCAATGTATGACAAATCTAGAGAGAATCATTTCCCGCCAAATTTTCAATTGACTATATCTCAAAAAGGAGGACACTGACCTACCATTTTTTCTGCCTTTTCAGAATAGTTATTTATATTATATTAAGGATGTATTCTTCTGACTTTTCAGTCTCATTCAGTCTCGTTGAAATCTCATTCTCGAGGACACTGACCTACCATTTGTTCTGCCTTTTCAGAATAGTTATTTATATTATATTAAGGATGTATTCTTCTGACTTTTCAGTCTCATTCAGTCTCGTTGAAATCTCGTTCTTGAATTATTTCCAAACATGTGATACAAGTTGAAAATATCAATGAATTTTAAAAAGATTATAATCAAACATAACTCTATGAAAAAATTGTATATTTACAATGAATGGTTTTTGAGTAATCCAGTTTTCAAATTTTATGACCAATCAAGTCTGTATTTTTAGTCAAAATTTTGAGAAAATGGGTGAGGGATACAAAAAATGATTTTACAAGAATCATGTACATCCCATATCATTTTGGTCTTTTCAAATTTCTTAGATATGTATTTTTACAATCATTTATAACAAAAAAGTTGAAATAATATGCATTTTGTTCTTAAAACTGAGAAAAATCACAAAAATACAAAGTTGACAGCATGGTAAATTTGACACAAAAAAGCATCAAAATATGATAAAACTTTCTTATATTAACACCTACTTATAGTTTTTTTTAAGTAAAATTTATTCAAATTGGTCCACTTCATCCTTTTAGAAAGTATGAAAAAAGTTTAATTGTGGAACTGTGATTTTTTTCACGATAATAGCCCAAAAATAGGTAAAAATCTATGAAAAATGGGAAAATCATCAAAATTGGTCATTTTCAAAGGACCGTAGCAAAAAAAGAAGTGCACCAACATATGATTTTTTTCTTCACCAATTATTTTGTTACAGTCTCATAAACCCAAAAAAACAGTTTAAGAAAAAAAGTTTAATTCTAGAAATTTTTGTCTCCTCAGAGGTGTACGTACATCCTTAATTTATAACATTCTTTTCAAACGCTTGTTATTTTGAAACAGAGGATCTAGAATAGTTTCAGAAAAGCTTAAAAATTTGTGTAGAAAACATCTAGAATACCTTTCAGAATAGCTTTAAATTTTGTGTAGAAAACATCTAGAATACTTTCAGAAAAGCTTTAAATTTTGTGTAGAAAACATCTAGAATACTTTCAGAAAAGCTTTAAATTTTGTTTAGAAAACATCTAGAATAGTTTCAGAAAAATCTTAAATTTTGTAAAGAAAACATCTAGAATAGTTTCAGAAAAAGCTTTAAATTTTGTAAAGAAAACATAGAATAGTTTCAGAATCTATACTATTAAATTTGTAGACCAAATTTTTTTAGCTGGTTTGTCTCCAAGCAGACAATCGTCTGAAGTGTTCTATAATAATAAATAGTTAGTGTATGTAATATACTTTATAAATTCATATAATAATTGCTTTAATTAGCATATCTTAATTAATTAAACCCCAAATAAAGTTCAGTAGCTGGTTCCTTACTGTCTATGTTTTGTAATCAGGTGGAAATGGTTTTGTATTCAATTTGTCTTGAATTTATGACAACTCGACCCACGGCCAACTCGCACCACTCAAACACTCTCGCTAAGTATTACAACTTGCACTACTCAAAAAAAAAAAAAGAAATATAAAAAACTCGAAGAAATGTGTTTAATCATTAGATTGTTTTTTTCTTCTCTTAGTAAATTCCCTCTTTCTCCGAGCACCCGTGTCACACAGAGACAGAACTCAAACACACACCAAAAAAAAATACTACAAACTGGCACCACTGAAGAAATGTTTTAAATCATCAGAGAGTTCTAGATTGTCTTCTCTTGGTTTTTTCTAGTACAGTGTAGTTTAAAATTTTGTAAAGAAAACATCTAGAATAGTTTCAGAATAGCTTTAAATTTTGTAAAGAAGACATCTAGAATAGTTTCAGAAAAGCTTTAAATTTTGTAAAGAAAACATTTAGAATATTTTCAGAGGAAAGGAGCAGGATTGATTTTGTTATAGAAAGAAATTACGAAGAACGTCATGTATTAAGACAATTTATCGAGTTGGATTCTTAACAACTCCAGGATTACAATTCAATGTTATTCAAATCTTTTTTGACATCAACAATTTAAAAAGTGATAAAAATTCAAAACTTGAATTATACAATTACTAGTATGCATTATTTGGTCAGATTATAACTGTAAATAAAGGCATTTTGTAATTTTTTTTTAGGGGTGCCAAAAAAGTTGCTTAGTATAAATAAGAATTGAATTAATCAGAATTTGAATTTTCAATTTTGTTACATTTATTTTTTAATAGAAGTTTCTGAAATTGAATTTAATAATCTGAATTTGTCCACTATTTAATAATTATATCAATTAATTATGCACACAGCTATTTTGGAATTGAATTTTTCTAACAAAAGCCATTTTGTTTTTTTAAGGATTCTACTTTTATGTCATAAGTACAAACTGGAGAGAAGGTACCCAGACTTTCCTGTTTTCTAAGATCTTCCAAGCATATGGTACAGAAAGTGTGTCATTTGATTACATCAACTCTCCGTACTCAAAATTTGAGGTAGGATGGATTGAGGCTCCAACTGATAACATTACCTTGGATAATATAAAATATAGTGACATTAATACCTTACATACCACAACCAGTAAAGCTGATCATTGGACAAAGAGATGTGTTAGTTTGGGTGCCGTGACCAGGAATATATCTATTGTATTTGTTCATACAAGTGGTGTAAGTGACATACAGTTGACAGCTGTTGATAACGTTGAAGTGTCAATGAACAGTTGTAGTGGTGAGTGTTGAACCAAATGATTGTTGAGAAGCTTAAAAAAGCATATATTGTGTAAAATATGTAAAAAGAAAATAGTCTGATATTTGGTAGGCTTTTGAATAAGCTTTGTCACATCTCATTTCCATGGAGAGAATTGGCCATGTTCTTTTGACTTTGAAACTTTTGCTTAGTTTAAAAGTTAAATTTAGTGATAAGGTCAGTTGAAGGTAAATCACTAATGGTAAGTCAACAATATTTGGTATGCAGTTGTATTAGCAACAGCAAATCTCATTTCATTGCGGATAATTTGCCCTGCACCTTAATAGTTTACATGTTAGAGTATTGTTATTTTAAATTCAATATTAGAATTTTACTTTCAAAATCAGGTTCGACATGTGCATATAGATTCCTACATTGGTACCAGTTGATTATCGGATTTATCATTTTTGAATTTTTGATAAACGAAAATCCCCTTCAAGTGCCTTCCACATTCCACAAAGTTGTCAACACCTGTTAGCACATTTCGATTCATCCATTGAACTGATTAAGGTTATGACCCCTTAATCTCAGCCAATCATCTTTGAGAGCATTTGCAACCAAACACTGATTAAATTTGATATACAATGGGTCCAGAAAGGGTTAAATTGGTGAAAAATTAAGAGGAATACTATAACATAGCTTTTCTTAGAAGACATTTCATTAGGTTGGAGAAATTTTATATCAGTTATCTTTCAGAAATTAATCCTGATACACTTGTTTTGGGTATAGCACCTTCATATTGTTAATTAAACCCATGAAAAACCAGGGTATGCCATAGTATTTTTATTCTAAGGCCACACCAATTTGATCCCTTGTTCGACGGACCCGCCCGCACCTATTTTTTTCAAAACAGAATTTTTTTATTTTTTTTATATTCCCGCTTCCTGCATCCGGAATTGTAATCATGTCCATTTCCCGCACCGTTTTTTTTTTGTAAATATTATAAAAAGATATCAACATTTGTTAAATCACAGTCTAACCTTTATTATTATTATTATTATTATTATTATTATTATAACGATTTTAAACATAAAAGCACCCCACCACACTGTGTAAATATCTGTGAGAATATTTCTTTCAGCATGAAACCTGGAGTGCTCCGATAAAAAGTTATAACAGCGGGTATTTCCGTGAAGAACAAAAAATTGGTTTCTTTCCCCCTTACTTATATTCCCTATCAAAAAATGTTCGTTGTTAGAATAAAGTACAAAGAACTTCTGAAGGATTTGCCTTCAACTGCAATTATATTGTATGCTGGCGAAACAAAACTATCCATAGCCGCTGCATGTTTATGCACCTGTCCTGATTGATTCAGGAGCATGTCGTTCAGCAGTTATCGTTTGTTGATGTTGTTCATTGGTATTTTCCCGTTTGGATATATAAATTAGATCATTGGTTTTCCTGTTCGAATTGTGTACGCTAATAATTTTGGGGTCCTTTATAGCTTACTGTTTGGTCTGTATCAAAGCCCTGTGTAAAAAGCCGTACTTTGACCTGTGTTTGTTATTATCAGGTTGAGAACAACCCTCCCTCAGACAAGGGGTCATTTTACTGATGTAGAAAAGAAAATAGAAATACCAAGTATTTGTATAGTTCTTCTATACAAAACCTTTGAACACTTAGAATTTTGTACTCAAAAAGAGGAGAGTTATATCATACTTAAAACTAATTTTTATAAAAGAAGGGTCCACTTATTTTGAATAATATTAAATTGTTAAAGTAAATGTGTTAAGATGGTTAAAGTCCAGGAATATAACTTAATTCTTGGACATGTTTTGACCATTTAATACCATATAGATATATAGTTCTATGAGAAAATATGAGCCCTTTTCTACAAACAAATATATTATAACTTATATTGATCCCTCATAAAACATGTAAAAGGGATATTTATAACATTAAGGAGTTGCCCCCAAACTGATTATGATTTGGATGGAGAATTGTCTCATTGTCAGTCACACATACATAGACCAGATTTAATTATTTCTTGGTGAACAGGGAAAAAAATACTTCAGAAATTAAAGAAATGTCAAAGTACAAGTGATAAATCAAGTTTTAATATTGTCAAAACCTATTATTTTATGTTTACAAAAAAAAAATTATAATCGCTCGCCTTTACTTTTGAAGCTTCGCCTCAAAAATTTGCAAATTAAATATTTTTTTATTAAAATTTTAAAATCGCTCGCTCGCCCCAAATTTTGAAGTCCAAAAATCCGTAGAACAAGAAATTAAATTGGTGTGGCCTAATAGGAAAATGAAAAAAAAAATCTTTAATTTTTATTCTTGAAGGCTGTATTTTTTTCATGATATTTAAAAGGAATCTATGAGTCTTCCTGTGGATTTGAGCCCTTAGATTTATGTGGATATGACATCATCACCCCGGATAAGTGTCCTACGCAGGAAACCTACAGATGGACTGTGGCCAATGAAAATGGAAGTAAGAATGTATAATATGTATAGTGGTAAAGCAGTGCTGAATTTGATAGGGGTTTGAGATGAAATTTTCTGTAATATTTATAGGATAATGCTCTAAAAATTCAAAAGGTAAACAGTATTCTCTACAATAAGACTGTCCATACTACTATAAGAGTATTTTTAAACTGTTGCATTATACATACATTTTTGACTTGGGGTTCTCCAATTTTAAGGAGAACCTTATCTGTAAAAATATTTTGCATTCAAGTAAAAGCTTGTCAAAACCCAAAGAGAACAGAAAGGTTTCAAATATAGGTTCTATTGCCTATAAAAGTAAGGCATAAATTGACCATATACTAGAAGGAAGTGTAGAAACTGAATTTCTACTGATGATTTTCAGATAAAGTTTTATATGCTGATGGATCCTTAGGAGAACCAGACGACATGGCTGTTGTTGAGTTCCCTAATGATTCCATATCTTCTATGATGTTCCTGCACTTCAAATATATGGTCAACAATTGGAACAGCAAGAAAAACCTGATGTACTCAATCAGTAAAGAAGATGATTTAACATCTTTTGTGGCAACTAGACCTTATTTATCAGCATGGCAAACATACTGTGTAGGTGTACCAGGTCCAAAGATGGTCAATCTGAGGTTTCAAGCCAAAAGAAATCAAGCTTATAGAGATGCTGGTGTTTATATTGATGATGTTATCTTGTCATCTGTTTCCTGTCCAGGTAAGATATATCCTGAGGTTTCAGGCTGAGAGAACCTAAGAGCCATTAAATATGCTGATGTCTATATTGATCATGATATTGGTGATGTTATCTTATCATCTGATTCCTGTCCAGGTAAGATATATCCTGAGATGCCAAGCGGAAAGAACTAGACATTGAATCAGATGTTTATACTGAATTTTTCGTCTGATTCCTGTCTAGGTAAGATATATCCTGAGGTTTCAGGCTGAGAGAACTCAACAGACATTGAATCTGATGTTTATATTGATAGTGTTATTTTTTCGTCTGATTCCTGTCCTGAGGTATGATATATCCTGAAGTTTCAAGCCGAGAGAATTCAACAGCCAGCGACTTGGAAATTTATATTGATAATGATGTCTTGTCATCAGATTTTGTTGTGACAGTCTGAGATTTCACGCTCAGTATTATCTGTTCTAGTAAGATATATTTTAAGGTTTAAGACCAAAGAGAACTGAGGGAATTAAACAATGATGGTGATATTTATATAGTGAAATTATCTTGCTAATTGGCAAGGGATAGTTACCAGTGTTAGTGTATATATTTGGTTTGTATCTACCTTATTTTCGTCCCCCTCTGTGATTGGGATATGCACTGCTTATTTCAAGTAATTCCATTATATATTGTTAAAGGGCTCTCACACTTACAGTTTGTTTTCTTTTGATTATATAAAATGTATATCAAACATCTAGACTTTGTCAGCAATATCCAAGACAATTAGTTTGAAAATCATGGTGACTCGTAAATTATTTTTTCGGGAGTTATGCCCATGAAAATGTTAATGATATGGAAATCATATTAACATTTCTTGTTGCATTAAGAAAATTTTTGTCAATGGTTTACATCAGCAATACTTTGGTTAAGTTATAAAATCAGGGTTTTTTAATCATTTTTGAAAGCCCCATGCCATTTGAAATGCCCATTGAAGGTGCATTGTGACACATATTTAGTTTGAGAAAATTTGTGTTGAAAGTTTAACATAGATAATATCTCTAACAAGTAAGACCCTGTTCACACTAGCATTTATTTTTATCGATCTAATTTGAATCGATCTAAATAAAACCAGTTAGCGTTCACATTATCTTTAATCATATCGATCTCTATCGGTCTAATATGAACCACTGCGTTCACACTACAATTAAAAACGCAATCGATCTAACCTTTTTGCCCGTAAAACTGTAAACACTGTGTATAAATAGAACTGATTTATCAAATTCATGTGCTGATACACTGATACACACACTTGAAGAAAAAATTGGATAAAGTTATTGTTTCTCTTGAATCACAATTTAAAATTTTGATAGTGGTGTTTTCTTTAATTTTGAAAAAAATAACTGTAGCAACGAAGTTACAACACGACGCCGGAAATACTGCGGTTCCTGCAAAGAAAAAAATCAACATAAAAAAAAGAAGACATAGATTTCGCAAATCTATGCTATGGTGAGGACAACATGTTTACAGTTTGTTTTAAATGTCTTTTAACAGAGAAATATGGGTTAAACAACGAACCTCTGAGATAGTTTTGCCGCTATACATGCGCATATGTTATTTTCGATTCAATCGTACTAGTTTAAACTGATCTCTGCGTTCACATCTAAAGTAAGATCGGTTTACTTTAGATCGATTCAAACTAAACTACCTCTTTTGGTGTTTTAGTTTAGACCGATTGAAGATCGATTCAATGCGTTCACATTAGCCCTTTAACCGATCTAAAGTGAACCGGTCTAGTTTAAATCGATAAAAATGTCCTAGTGTGAACAGGGTCAACCTCAGCATCTGCAACCTACTTTGTCCTTGAAGTTTCATAAAATTTATGTAAAATGTTTACAACAGCAGTTATGTGTTACAATTACAAATGATTTAAAAGAAGAAAGAAAGAAAGAATTAATTACTCTAAAGTTCTACATCAGTATGTGCAATATGAGAAAAAGAGATATGACATAATATTGTAAAGATGAAACGTGCACAAAAATCCTGCTTAAATGTTTATCCTTGATTGGCATTAATGCAGTAAAAGACATAACCATGAAAATAGATTAAGTTAAGGTGGTAGACCTTGATTCAGGGAGATTACCCTTTAAATCAGTTATGTGTTTGTAAAAGTAAAGTTTCATTAACGTATTTTAAGCATTTACCTGAAACAGATTAAAAATAATCTATGTAACCTAGAAGCTTAGAATATATTTATGAAAATGGTTGACACAAACATACTAATGATTTAATTTAAGAGTTATTTCCCTTAACCGCGGTCTACCTCCTTAAGAAGCAAAATGTTTTAAATTTGAACTCTAACAATACTAATAACTTGAGTATTTATTTTAGCCAAGACTGTTACCTGTGACTTTAATGATTCAATCATGTGTGGATATTATATGTCAAACTCGTGGAAAAGGACAGAACACAACACCAAAACTGGTGGTAAGTTAGTATTTATTATTGGAAGGAGAAGGAAGGGGTGTGCAAAGGTATGATGACAATGTCAACCTTGTTTAAACACTAATTGTCACTGTATGTCACAATGTTTCACAAATATTCGTAATCAAAGGCTAGCTTTTTTAAATATTTAGAAAAAAACACTTCATGGTCTTGCAATACACACACTTTGGATATTTAAAGTAGACACCTTAGAAATCAGGATTTCTGCTTACCGGTAATTTGAATACATTGCATCTAAATAGTATGAGGATTGATTGATTGATTGATTGTTGGTTGCTTAATATCCAGTGGCAAATATTTCATGCATGTTCAGGACGAGAACAAGTTAACAGTAAATACAATAGGTAGGTCTTGTAATAGAGGCCATGCAGGATGATGGTCGGGGGAAACTTGGACTGCCACTGGAAAATGAGGGTATATTGAATAGGGACAGAAATTTGCCTTGCAACAGGGCAACTACGGACCCCTCAACAAGTTGTTGCAAGGGTTCTTAATGTCCAAAGAGTGTGGCACTCTCTTTACTCGAGGCATCGTATTTAACGTCCCCATTCTGACCGGACTTGGCGGCAAACTTGATACGTCCCGCACAGCCAAACGGACGCCACACTTTGGCAAACATTTTACTGCCAGTCGGAAGAAGACCAAGTGACAATATTTCTATTCCCCAGTCACCCTTGGGGGGAATAGTATGAGGATAGTTTTAGTTCATCATATAGAGTTGTTGACAGAAAATTATGAGACTACTTTTTAAATTTTTTTATGGCTATTCCAGTTAAAAGTGTAGGGGTTGTGGAGAAGGGGTAAATATTGGTGTATAAAGCTATTTTCAAACATGCCTATGTATTATTTTTTAAGTGTCCTCCAACCTATAAATAACCCTTTTTTGTTATTTGTTTTCTCCTTTGTATCAATCTGATGAGTTGGACCCTTTCAACTGATTTTTATAGTTTGTTCTTATGTTATACTGCTGCATAAATGTCCCTGGCTAGGGGGAAGGTTTGGCGCCAGCAAAACAGTTCAACCCCGCCACATTCTCTATGTGTCTGTCCCAAGACAGGAGCCTGTAATTCGGTGGTTGTCGTTTGTTGCTGTATATCATATTTGTTTTGTTCATTGTTTTGCATATAAATCAGGCTGTTAGTTTTCTCAATTGAATTGTTTTGATTTGTCATTCCTAAGGGCCTTATATAGCTCACTGTGCAATATGGGTTTTGCTCATTGGTGAAGTCGTACAGTGCCTATAGTTGTTAACTTCTATGTCATTTTGTATCTGGTGGAGAGTTGTCTCAATGGCATTCATACCATATTTTCTTATTTTTATACTTGAACATTTTTTGTAAGGTATTTTTTTCCCACTGAATTTTTGGTTCCAATACAATGTTTATATCATACAAAGGATATATATGTCAAAGATATTTTTGAATCAACAGTGGATGGCTCAGAAAATGATTTTAAAGTTTACTAACAGTGCAACAAAATGTTGTACAAATTGAAGAGTTATCTCCCCTTTTCAATGAATTTTCAGTGCTTTCTGTGTATTTTTTTTCTCTTTATTTGTTGCAGTTAATAAAAAAACCAAATTTAACTTTGAGAAAGAATGAATTTGTGATATGAAATAGATGAAAAAATTTTGAAAACAAAATATGTCATGTGCCATCCACTGCCTGGTTTTTCCATGGACACCCTCTTAATACTTTTATCAGTTCCTTTTATAGATATGGCTATTGAATACATATTGTATAAATGTTGATGTTTTATTACAGATTACTACATGGCAGTTACACCATCCAACTATACAAGCTTTTCCTTAGTTTCACCATATAGATTGGCAACAAACAATGTCCAGTGTTTACAGTTCAGATATATATTTCCTGGTAGTTCAAAGGCTCGACTCTTATTCAAACTGCACAGAGAAAATTCAGAATCAACAAAAGTGAGCATGGAGGGGACCAGAACTTGGAAGAATTTCCTGTACCAGATAGAAGAAAAATTTGATTTCTTAGTGTTTATTTTGGATTCAGTTCACCCACTCATTGACAGAGATGAGGCAGCAGGAATAGATGATGTTAAGGTATCTACTGGAACTTGTATTCCTGTCGGTGAGTTTTTATGTCCTGCCACTAAGTTGCATATAGTTTTATCATGTGTGCACACGTATCATATGTCCACACTGTATCCTCTCTGTTTGCAGATATTGAGATGATTTTTATTTGTTTACTTCATACAATGTCATTTTGATTATTCATGCAGCTTCTGGTGGTATATCTAATGCTTTGAAAAAACAAATTACAGGGGGCACAAAACAAAGGGGCTATTTTTTTTAAAAGCCTGAGCTAGTATAAAAAAAAGTAAACTATATAGTTTAAGATTTTTAAATGTTGCAACTAGAGTGAAATAAATTCTTCTGAATCCAGATAAACAATTTTATGGACTGAGTTATATTGCTAGGCCATTTACAAAAATGGTGTTGGAAGAATAGACGAATATGGAAAGTGTATGCACCCTGGGATACATTTACGAAGGAAGACTGGATGTAATATAATCTGAAACTGTTCTAGTGATGTGTATAAATACAATAATAAAAAAATATATACAAGAAGATATAGAAACAAGCAAAACAAACTTCTTATTTCAAAGTGTAATTTTACTATTTCATAACACATGCAATCAAATACAGTTTACTACTTGCAAAAATATATTGTGCAGTCAAATTATTGAGATCATTGCTAAAAGAAAGATGGAATAAAAAAATCTCAATTTTCAATAAATGTGAAAGATAACATTGACATCAGATTTCTTTAAATCATAAAATTTGAGTCTATTCTTCAAAAGTCCTACTTCTAAGATATATTTCTTTATTTCAGTATAGTTTTCATATTTTACATTAATGAAACGAAACATGATATTGGATCAAAACTTGCCATGATTTCATTTGATATAACATTTTATTTTTGACAGACTGTAAAAATGATGAACATAGATGTGCCTCTGGACTCCAATGTATTCCACAGTCCTATGTTTGTGATAGTATAACACACTGTGTTGATGGCAGTGATGAGAAGGATTGTGGTAGGTTATTTCCCTTTTCTGTATTCCATGATAGTCTTAACAAACTAGAACGGTGACCCTATTATTTACCACATTACTTCAAAGCAATTTTATTATAATTGAAGGGCAAATTTTTTATTCTATATTTGGCTGCCAAATTTCAATTTCTTTCTCATACTTGTAACCTCCTTCGTGGTTTCTTAGAGAATTCCTGCTGGGTTATTACCAGCATTTATGAGAGCTATACTGTTTCAAGTACTAACAGGGTCATTTTAGTCACTTGTTGGTTTAAATCTGAAATGAAATTTGGACCATTTACTCAAACAATCATCCAGCATATACATTTCAGAGTCACAATAAAGAAGTAAATTTGGTAAGGACCACATGCACATTTGGTCCCGATTTTTAAGTCCATTGTTTGAAGGTAAAAAATTGTTACAAGTATGAAAAGACCTGTATGAAAGTTAAATAGAACTATATTTTTACAGTTTTTCTTATAAAGCATTAACGTTTACAACCCAAATACCAAAAGTACAGACTTTGGTGAAATTTGACAAAATCATCTGGATTTCAACAGAATTTAGGCCTAGGAAACACAAGATTCAAGATTTCAAGATTTTATTGTAAAACAATGCTCAGACACATATATGTGTAACATAGGTAAATATACAAAAAAAAAACATGATTTATGATAAAAAAAAAAAAAAAAAAAAAAAACAGAGCGCCGTATTTGACACACTAAATATTCAAATCAGATGTATAATGTTATAACAAAACATTATTAAAAGATCTTTTTTGTTGACAAATGTGTTGCGGTTCCAGTCCTAAAAAATAATGGAAATTTACATGTTTTCTTTAATTTTTCGTGGATTCTGATGCGTGGTAATTGTGACATTATGAAAAGAATACGAAATTTTCAACCAAAAGGTGTATTTCCTTCCTAGTAATTGTTTTTAACTATGATTCATTATTATATTGGTCAATGAATCCTAATTTGAACTTTTAGCTAGAAATAGAGGCCATTTTACTCCTTTAATAGAAGAAAGTTTAATGAATACCCTTTGAATATACTACACCTTTAAGCACTTATGCATAATTTAAGTTTAGATACAAATCCCCATTAAAAAGAAGATGGTAGATTTATTAAGGGACTTCATTCAAGGGTACTGGACTTAGTAGTATTCTATAACTGGAATCCCTTTTCTGTATTTCATTATAGTCTAACAAACTGTGTTGATGGCAATGATGATAAAGAGGAGGGGGGGTGTTAATGTACATGATATCTGCTCTCTACGTTTATCATTCAATATCTTATTTCATTGGCCAATTCAATTGTAATTGCAAATTTCAATAATATGAACTGTTTGATTTCAGATGGATCTATCACATGTGATTTTGAATCTCCCAGGATTTGTGAGTACACACTGACAGGATATAATATCATCAGAATCAATGATACAGGTAATGACCTCATTTCGAGAAATTATGTGATATATGTATAAACTGATCCCTTCATCATATACTAAACAGTTACCTTCATAAACTGAACCCTGGCTGATATAAAAACCTTAGTAAACTGAACCATGCATGATAAAGAAACCTTTGTAAACTGAACCCTGCATGATATAGTTACCTTTGTAAACTGATCCCTGCCTGGTATAGTTACCTTTGTAAACTGATCCCTGCCTGGTATAGTTACCTTTGTAAACTGAACTCTGCATGATATAGTTACCCTTGTAAACTGAACCTTACATGATATAGAAACCTCTGTAAACTGATCCCTGCCTGGTATAGTTATCTGTGTAAACTGAACCCTGCATGATATAGTTACCCATGTAAACTGAACCCTGCATGATATAGTTACCCTTGTAAAGTAAACCTTGCATGATATAGTTACCTTTTTAAACTGAACCCTGAATGATAAAGAAACCTTTGTAAACTGAACCCTGCCTGATATAGTTAACTTTGTAAACTGAACCCTGCACGATATTGTTACCCTTGTAAACTGAACCCTGCATGATATAGTTACCCTTGTAAAGTGAACCCTGCATAATATAGTTACCTTTGTAAACGGAACCCTGGCTGATATAGTTACCTTTGTAAAGTGAACCCAGCATGATATAGGTACCTTTGTAAACTGAACCTTGCATGATATAGAAACCTGTGTAAACTGATCCCTGCCTGATATAGAAACCTTTGTAAACTGAACACTGGCTGATATAGTTACCTTTGTAAAGTGAACCCTGTATGATATAGTTACCTTTGTAAACTGAACCTTGCATGATATAGAAACCTGTGTAAACTGAACCCTGCATGATATAGTTACCTTTGTAAACTGATCCCTGCCTGGTATAGTTAACTTTGTAAACTGATCCCTGCCTGGTATAGTTACCTTTGTAAACTGATTCCTGCCTGGTAGAGTTACCTGTGTAAACTGAACCCTGCATGATATAGTTACCTTTGTAAACTGATCCCTGCCTGGTATAGTTAACTTTGTAAACTGATCCCTGCCTGGTATAGTTAACTTTGTAAACTGATCCCTGCCTGGTATAGTACCTTTGTAAACTGATCCCTGCCTGGTATAGTTACCTTTGTAAACTGAACTCTGCATGATATAGTTACCCTTGTAAACTGAACCTTGCATGATATAGAAACCTGTGTAAACTGAACCCTGCATGATATAGTTACCTTTGTAAACTGATCCCTGCCTGGTATAGTTACCTTTGTAAACTGAACTCTGCATGATATAGTTACCCTTGTAAACTGATCCCTGCCTGGTATAGTTACCTTTGTAAACTGAACTCTGCATGATATAGTTACCCTTGTAAACTGATCCCTGCCTGGTATAGTTAACTTTGTAAACTGATCCCTGCCTGGTATAGTTAACTTTGTAAACTGATCCCTGCCTGGTATAGTTACCTTTGTAAACTGATCCCTGCTTGGTATAGTTACCTTTGTAAACTGAACTCTGCATGATATAGTTACCCTTGTAAACTGAACCTTGCATGATATAGAAACCTCTGTTAACTGATCCCTGCCTGGTATAGTTATCTGTGTAAACTGAACCCTGCATGATATAGTTACCTTTGTAAACTGATCCCTGCCTGGTATAGTTGTCTGTGTAAACTGAACCCTGCATGATATAGTTACCTTTGTAAACTGATCCCTGCCTGGTATAGTTGTCTGTGTAAACTGAACCCTGCATGATATAGTTACCTTTGTAAACTGAACCCTGCCCGATATAGAAAACTGAATTCTTGTAATGTACTGTGGATTCATTATTATTCGTTTGATAGCAATATTTGTTGATTTCGTTGGTACAAAGGAACCACAAATTTAAAAG
Source organism: Mytilus edulis (assembly GCF_963676685.1). Lineage (NCBI taxonomy): Eukaryota > Metazoa > Mollusca > Bivalvia > Mytilida > Mytilidae > Mytilus > Mytilus edulis. The sequence goes on along the minus strand of NC_092355.1, from coordinate 50,476,464 downwards.
TTCAATGTTTTCTATAGGAATGAATGCAGACTTTGGCAAAACCACAAAATAAAATATCCAGTAATAATTAAAAATTTCCTCCATCCCAGAAAATTAGTAACCAGGAAAAAATAAATGAATTCACAGTATATTATTTAGCAATTCAACTTGAGTAAATTCAACACCCGTCTTTAATGATATCCAAACAAATTCTACAGTACCAAAAGGGTTCAGTGTAGACAGGTTTCACTGTAAATGTTTTCTCCTACATATCTTTGTAGTATTAAACAAAATAGAAGACAGGGCAAACTTACAGCCATAACAAGCATTACCAGCTGTGTAAAAGAATGGTCATCCTTTAGTTCTCTCCTCTTAGATATTTTGTCTCTATTGTTATTCGTAGAATCAAAAATTCTTTGTTTTTGAATGACTTTTACCAATCTCCTTCACACACAAGAAGTTCTGATATTTCACAATCATTCTTTCATGAAATGCTTTATTTTATTTATTTTGGTCTTTTGTGGATAGTTGTCTCATTGGCAAGCATACCACATCTTCTTTTTAAAAAAAAATTAGGCTCATTTTAACATGGATAGACATTATATTTGTGAACATTTACACCTCCCTAACTCTTTGTGTAAAGATATCAACATTTAATATCCCTATATCCATGTTAAAAAGAACAAATTGAGCATGATGATTGATTGTTGGTTGCTTAAAGTCCAATGTCTTCAGGAGGAGAACTAATTAACAATAAATACTATAGGGATGTCTTGTACTAGAGGCTGTCTGGGATGAAGGTCGGGGAAATTTAGACTACCACTGGAAAATGATGGTATATCGGATATATAGAGACAGAAATTTTGTCTTGCAACAGGCCACCTATGGACCCCTCAAAGAGTTGTTACAAGGGTTCTTAACATGCAGATAGTATGGCTATCTCACTACACGTGACATCAGATTTAACATCCCTATTCTGACCAGATGTGGCTGCATAATTATACATCCCATACAGCCAAACAGACGCCCCACTTTAGCAATGGTCTTGCTGCCGGTCGGAAGAAGACCTTTAGTGACCATATTTCTATTCCCAAATCACCCTTGGGATCTACTGAGCATGACATGAAAGAATATTTCTTACACAAGTTCAAATAGCAATCACCTTTTTATTTCAGATGACAACCATCATATATCCATTCCCTTGGGTGATTTTCACCTCCTACAATCTCCGTTAGAATATATCCCTACAGCCTCCTGTCTGTCATTCTTGACAAAAGTGCCATATAACATTCATTACGGTATTCGACTGTCTATAGAGGATGTGGATGGACTTCTCATGCCAATCTATACCGTTGGCAACATGAAGGCAACCCCTTACTGGACCCCATACAAGACAAATATTCCAAGTGGTAATTACAGCGTTGTTTTCGAGATGTTGATTCTGCAAAGGAGTTACTATAGGTACCTGAAGATTGATGATGTTGTTTTACATCCTGGTGAATGCAGCGAGGGTAAGATTCTATAAAAAGTCATTTGATTATTGTCCATGGCAGCATTGCGGTTAAGTCTGTTAACAATAAATATAATGTCCATTTGTCCATATATAGATCTATTTATATGTTGTTATATTTCTGTGAATCTCTATGCTATCAAAATAGGGAGGTATAAAAAATGAATATATAAAGTTTTGAATGGTTTAGTAATTAAAAGTATAAGTTTGCTAAAGTTAAGAAAAAAGTGGTTGACAGCTGTAATTGTTGATAATTTTGTTCAACTTCAAATTATGATCTTATTGAAGTTAACATATTAAGCTTCTTTGTGATGAAATAATAGCATTTGAATAAAAAAAAATTGAACATTTATTTCATTTTCCATATTTTACTGAAAAATGCACTTTGTTTTAGTTTGTAAACATTTAAATACAGTCAAACATTCACAGAATTGTATGAAACTTCCTCATAATAGCCTCTGAAGAAAACGTTTGATTATATTTTTACTTTCCTTATTTTACCAATAAGTAGACTTAGCTTTTTGGAAGTTACAGTCTAAGGTTAAAGTTTTTAAAACATCAATATACTTTTTCAAAGCTTCAGAAGTTTCTCTAAACTTTTTAAGAAGCTGCTTCAAAAACAAGAGAGTTTTTTTCACAATTTTCCATATAAATCAACTAATATTTTACTAATAAATTGACTCAATTTATTTTACCTCCAAAAAATTCCTTTTTTTTAACAGATATCAATTAGACATGTACAGTCTTTGGTGAATATTTTAGAACTTGAATATGTAACTTTGTCAAACACTTCATTAAATGTTTAAAATATGGACAGAAGCTCTTTCATTAACAAGAGATAGGACTTCGAGGAAATTATTTTTTTCTTTCTTTTTAATTTTTATACGACTGGAAAAAATTTGCACTAATATATTACTATCACGTCGTTGTCGTCCAAAGATATTTGGTTTCCGGACAATTACTTTAGTTTAAGTGTATGGATCTCTATGAAATTTAAGCAAAAGGTTTAATACCACAGAAGGAAGTTTGGGATTGTTTTTGGGGGTGATGGTCCCAACCGTTTAGGAATTAGGGGCCAAAAAGGGGTCTAAAACAAGCATTTTTCTAGTTTCAGGACAATAACTTGTGTATACGTATTTTGATTGCTCTGAAATTGTACCACAAGGTTAAATACCACAAGTAGAAGGTTGGGAGACATTTTGGGGGTAATTGACCAAACCGTTCTGGAATTAGGGGCCAAAATAAGCATTTTTCTAGTTTTCAGACAATAAGTTGTGTTTAAGTGTATGGATGGCTCTTAAAATGTACATCATTTTACAAAAAGAAAATTTCTTCAAATAAATTTTTTTTGAGGGGGGGGATGATGGGTGGGAGGGCGGTAAAAAAAGTTTTTTTGGGGGGGTCAATGTTTTTCCTCAAGATTTAAGAAATTATCAATTTTTCAAAAAAAGAATTGGGGGTCACAATTTATTTTGCTAATTCTTTGTATATTGTCTGAAAACAGATTTACTAAGTATTGTGCAACAGCACAGTGCATTGCACAACATCAAGAAATATTAAATTGAATATAAATTTAAATGTAACCAATTTCAAGTTCTTTGACTGCATTTATTCTGTGTCAGAAACCTAAAATGTGTCAAATATTTAATTACAATCCAAATTCAGACCTGTATCAAGCTTGAATATTGTTTCCATTTTTGCCCCAACTGTTCAGGGTTGGACCGCAGCGGTCGTATCAAGCTGTGCTCGGCAAAGCACATTTATTCTGTATTTACTGAAAAATTAACTTTTTTCTTGGCAGTCAACATACTACTTAAACACTATCAGCAGCAGTCACATTCATGGCACAATGTTTCCTAGAACCCTTTACACCTTTATTTTTTCTTGGGGTACTAAATGTTTGGTGGGGTTTGTGGTACATGAATTTAGGTAAACTCAGAAGTAAAGTTTTCAACAAAATGCAAAATTTTTGTTGTTGAAGAATTTAAATTTTCATTAAAATTCCCCATTGGCTTGTATCCAGAAAATCTCAATTCATAAACATGCCATATTCCTGAATACAAAAAATTGGTGGTCGATTTAGCCATCCAGGGTATATGATTTCAGGTTGATAGAGTTTTTTTATTGTATAATTTCAGGATGTATTGCTGGATATTTTAATTGTTCAGCTGACAATGTATGTATACCTGAGGAGTATGTTTGTGATAGGAAATGGTACTGCTCTGATGGAGAGGATGAAATGTTTTGTGGTAGGTACTAGTATATGCGTAATCAATCTCATGCTTAGGGGTTAAGTTGAAGGTCACATTAATACAGACTCAATTGAAATTGAATTATTGACTAAGAAAATTGGTTTCAATTTGTATTTGATTGAAGATGGGTTTTTTTTTTCAGATTACAGTATAACATGTTCCTTTGATGAGTATGATGTGTGTGAATATAACCTCGGCTCATGGAAAAATGGATCTAGTGATACTGTCAAGGAGTTAAACTTAGTTGACCATACCTTCCAAAACTCTACTGGTAAATATTAGTTTAACTACATTCAAGTTTAAAGAGAATGTACAATTTGGGTCCTAATTGCCCCTAGTTTTAATCAATTTCAGACTATCTCTGATTTCAAGAATCAAATTTTGAATCTATGTACTGATTTACATATTTAATGTACAATATAGTACTTAATAAAAAAATAAAGTGACAGTAATTTTAGTAAAATGTAGAAATTACACAGAATCTTGTTTACTTGATTTTTACATGCTTAGAAGTAATATAGAGCACAACTGTCATTCTTTAAGATATATATCAACAGTAGGTGTATTTTGTGCTTATTTACTCGCTGGCAAAAACATAGTTTGGGAGATGTTTGTGCTCTCCCATCCCTAGATTTTCCATCATCTATCATGGAAAACGTCATGGAATTCCATGGAATATTTTTCCATGGAATTCCATGGAGTATTGGAACCTGTTTTCCATGGAAATCCATGGAAAATAAAAAGAGAAAAAAAGGAATTAATAATATTTCCATCTGAAACATTTTCCATGGAATTCCATGGAAAATATTTTCCATGATGTTTTTCCATGGAATTCCATGGAAATATATTACATAGAATTTCTTTTTCCATGGAATTCCATGGAAATATTTCCATCTTTTTCATTTAAAATGAATTGCCCAAATTAACCTTTTGACAATATACATGTACCCTGTTTAACCGTATCTGTAATAATGAAGGTAAAACAAACTAGGTTCCATGCTTTTTTCGGTTTGGTAAGGTCTTTTGAGTCTTGCAATGGTCAGTAATAAGCAATAGACTCAACCATCATTTTAACCTTTAATTCAAACTCATTTGATGTATTATGATAAATACAATAAACAAGCAAAAACTTTCAATATTGGTATATGTTTGCACTGCCTTTATATCAAGAAATTAAGGTTATAAATGTCACTTATGTCAACACCAGGCTTCAGTAGATCCATCTTGTAGAACAGCATTAACCATTTTATTTCCTCGTGATACCTAAAAATAATTTTTCTGTTATAAATAAAGAGATATTCTTTAAATTATGACATTATTAATAATGGTAAACCACTTTAGTCTTAATTGTCCTAAATAATATTTTTTCATAATTATTGTATATAAATGTCTTCATTGGTATTTTCCATATATATTTAGAACTTTAAGTGTTGATCTGCAGTTTGCTGTAAAGATACACTTTTTTTTTCTTTAATGGATCTATTTCTCATTTGCAAACAATTTCAACGGATCTTAAATTTTATAACCAAATTACTTCATTAGTGGATTATTAGTTATTATAATACACCATATACAGTTTGTCTTGTCTTAATACCCAATCATTATAATTATAAGTGAAAAATCTACTATAGGTGTTTTCATGATGTTGTTATGTTGAACTAAAGGAGCTTGCACACACTCAAAATGGTAGAATCTAATTCAGTGTACTTACCAAAAAATATGTTCCTAAATCCAACAGTCAATGCAAGTCATCAGAGAATAAATCTGCACTATTCGATGTCAAGAACTATTTGGAACTATTTAATCTAAATCCAATATAAATTTTGCATTTTGTTCAGGAGAGAAGACATCTTTGTTTGTTGCCTGCATATCCGTTGCAAGTTCAAATTTTCAATGTGTTGGGGGATGTATGAGGAGTTATCTGATTTCTTTTAAAAGAGCCCCAATTGAATACTGTTATTTACCTATGTAAATCATGTATTTGGTTTTGATGTTATATATATATGTTATATTTGTTATTCTCGTGGGATTTTGTCTATATGTGTTACATTTTAGTGTTATGTCGTTGTTCTCCTCTTATATTTAATGCGTTTCCCTCGGTTTTAGTTTGTTATCCCGATTTTGTTTTTTGTCCATGGATTTATGAGTTTTGAACAGCGGTATACTACTGTTGCCTTTATTTACCTATATCTTGGATATTTTATATATATTTTAACAAAAGATTATCCATTTATTGTTTATTTACCATTTTTATGTTTAAAGTAATAATAATTGCACAAAAATGTATAAATTCATGTTCTACCCTACATTTGGCCTCACACTGTATGGTCATATCACTTCTTGTCTTCTACACAAAGACCAATGAAAACCAGATGGCACTTTACATTTCTTTCACAGTCTAATTGATGATAAAGAATTAATGTATGTAATTTGTGTACATTTTTTCCATGACTTTCCATCTCAAAAATATTCTAAGTTAAGATTCTATAACTTTTCCATGTTAAAAATATTCTAAGTCAAGATTCCATCCTCTTTTCCATCTCAAAAATATTCTAAGTCCACTTTCCATCCTCTTTTCCATCTACAAAGTTTTATTAGTCTACTTTCCATCCCATTTTCCATCCAAAAAGTATTTTTCCATGGAATTCCATGGAAAGTTTTCCATCTTATCATGGAAAATGATGAAATAAGTAACACATATAAGTTTTCCATCTGAGATGGATTATTTTTCCATGAAATTCCATGGAAATTCATGGAAAAAAACGCAATTTCCATCATTTTCCATCATTTTATCATGGAAAAAGTTGAACTGCATGGAAAATCTAGGGATGGGCTATAAAAAAAATAGCTAAAATGTTATTAAAATTAGCCTATTTTCAAAATTTTTGAAAATCATGCTTTTGATATCACTGTAATGTTGTCATACTCATAGTCAAATTGTGTCACCAAGGCTTGGCTAATATTTACATTTTCTGACCTTAAATAAAGGGATGGTATCATGCAATGTTAATTGACCCCTGCAAGACTCGTTGTGGAAGATATCAAAATACTGGGCATGCGGCCATCCTTCTGGTCTTGTAAGGGCTCTGATGTGTACAATTCTTTTCAGATTTTTATTAAACTTGTATCAGAGCATTGTTTTGGACTAGTTCAAAAATCGTGTCTTTCAACTATTTTTAAAAGAGTTATGTCCCTGGGAAATATTAATTATATGGAAAATAGCATTGTAAGAGATCTCTGTACAATTCTTGCCAGAGTTTTAGCAAACTTATATTAAAGGTTTGTATTAGCAATGCCTCTGACATGTTAGAAAATTGGTACAAATCAACTATTTTTAATAGAGTTATGCCCCTTGTAAATATTAATTATATTGAACATTGAGTTTTAGCTTACATTTCTTTAAGGTATTCCTAAAAAAATTTAAAGAACCAAAAAAATATTTTTTATTTTAGTTACTGCCCTTGGACAGATGAAATATGTTCAATGCGGGGGACATTGGAACTCTGCTCTTTTATTTTTGTTGAATTTACAGGCCGAAATAAGCCTACAAAATATAATTTTTGCTTTTTTTTCTGCAGGATCATACATGTACACTGGTGACTTAGATGGATTATATCATGACAGAGAAATGACTTCTCCAACCTTTCAGATCGATAAGCCAATGTGTGTTGAATTCTTCTATGTTTTTATCAGAACTCATGAATATTCATCAACATTTTTGACTATTCACCAGAATACTACATACAAGAACAATGAAGTGTTTTCATTGGTGGAATATCGGACCAATGTAAGCAACCAATGGCAGAGAGGGATATTCCCAGTAGATGTTGGCATAATAAGTTTGAGATTTACTGCTGGAGGTCATAGATCAGTGGTAGCTATTGATGATGTATTGTTGAAAGACAGGATTTTTTGTTCTGGTGAGTATCTTCCACTCAATACACTTCCCTTTTTAATTTCTGGGTCAACTGAACGCAAGTTCTGACACATGTATATTGATGGAGGTTTTTGATAATATTTGCTTCTAACATTTTCGACTTTTTATTGATATTTTGTTACCTCCTGGGTCTTATGGTAGTGTGATGGTCTCCTTTGTGTTGAGTTTGTTGGCTCAATATTTGGCCTGGATTTACAACAGCAAAACTGTAATTTTGGTAATTGCTGCTTCTCTGAAAAGCAATATTTGAAGAAAAGTCAGCAAGAACTGGTTGGCTCAGAGCTAAAATAATAAATGCCTTCCTGCAGACTGTTATCTTGTAGCAAGCACCTTGACATTTCAGGAAGATAACTCTTTTAAAAAATTGCTCAGGGCTGCAGATTTAAATACTAAGCAGGGTATATTCATATCACATTGATATGTGATTGTCCTGTATACATTCATAAATTTGTTTTTACATATTTTCTATGTTTATCTGTTACATCCAGTACTGTAAATTCAGAAATTATTGCGAGGTTTTTATTAATGCAAATAATGCGACTGGGTGAGTAAGGCAATAATAAGAACTCGCATTCTGATAACTGAAATATAGACCTACACTTTTTTCGAAATCGCAATAATAAAACTCACATTTTTGTCCATTCTTGAAAAAATGCAATAATAAATGCACGCAATAATTTCTGAATTTACAGTAACTTGTCATTAATTGGAATGTTCTGGGAAACTTTCAATTTAAGGTGGTATGGGAGTCTAAAATAAAAATGATAGAATTTGTTCATACTTTGCCAAAACGTTGTATCTATTGATACATGTAGAAAAATATAATAAAAATGATAGGTCACTGCGCATTTTCTCAAGCTACAGGACGGGACAAAATGACACATTGTGTATGGATTATACAGGAAAAAACACCATTTTGTGATTAGAAACTAAACAAAATGATAGAATTGTGAAATACTTCAGGAAAAGATAGCTTTCAGACACTGCTTTGAGAATATCAAAAGAAAATATAGGGTCACCGTACGTTTTTTCCGGCTAGAATACAAAATAGGAAAATTCCATACAGAATCCTTCAGAAAATGCACTTTTTTAGAGTTACCTCCCCTTAAAATGCCAATTTAAAAAAAAATTAAAAACAACCAAAAATAATTAACATTTGCAAAAATATCAATATTTAGAAGTTATATTCTTATAAATTGGTACTTTTAAATGAAAATGTACATTAAACATCCACTGGGGTAAAGCTGATGACCGTAACTGCATTCACGGTCATCCCAAGATGTCGGATGAAAAATTAGGTCAGTTTCTGTATTGTCTGTTAAAGTGTTTCTATATCATTTTCTTTACAAATCATACATTGAAACGATGTAAATTTATAAAAGAATCACTCGAAAATCACTAATTACTTCCGAGAAATGTGCATGAAACGGGAAAATCGATTTGAAAAAATCGTTAAGATGACCGTAAATCATAATCAAAATATTTTCAAGATGACCGTAACATAAAACAAGGATGACCGTGATTGGTAAAAAGATGACCGTAACTTGTAAAGGATGACCGTAAATTGCATTTTTCTCGTAAACAATGAAATATTTATTAATATCGAAGTTAAAATTTTAACACAAATTGACAGTGATACGACGAAAATTTGAAGAAACATGAATGTGTCCCTAGTACACGGATGCCTCATCTACACTATCATTTTCTATGTTAAGTGGACTATGAAAATGGGATAAAACTGTAATTTGGCATTAGAATTAAAAAGATCATACCATAGGGGAAAATGTGTACTAAGTTTCAATTTTATTTAACTTGAAGCTGGCCGGACAAACGGACAAACAAACAGACGAACGGACGAACGTACGCACAGACCAGAAAAACATAATGCCAATAAATGGAGCATTAAAAACATTAATAATACATACGAATATTTGGTAATCGAGCCCATGTGTATGGTTCCAGAGGAAGCAGATTAAAATCTTAATTTGTCTTGATATATGCAGGCGGAAACACTTTTAAAATAGAACAAAAGAATCGAAGCTCTGTGTTTATCGAGAAAGCGATAAATGTTAACTGTAATGTTTGATATAGTAACAAAATTTTAAAAAGTTAATAGAAACAAATAAAACGACAATTTTCTTATTTTAAAAACACCATTTGCATAAGTTTTCAATGTATCTATTACATAGTAATGCAAAACAATAAGATATCAAGTCGACGACATGGTTCTTATCGGGACCTTTTATAGCTGACTATGCAGTATGGAGTTTGCTCATTGTTGAAGGCCTTACGGTTACCTATAGTTGTTAATGTTTGTGTCATTTTGGTCTTTTCTGGATAGTTGTCTCATTGGCAATAATACCACATCTTCTTTTTTATATATAGTATCTATAAGTTGGATGTAGAAAATGCATAACCTCCGATTTTTTTTTATCACGGACGGAGAACATATCAATCTTTTAGTTCAGAAATTTTCGTGTCTGTCCTTCCATTATGTGAATCAAGAAAAAATTCCCCAAAACAGGTAACGATTGTATCGAAACGAGAAAATCGAGTGCACCTTTTTATGTTAGGGCATGTTTGGGGTGTATATTTTGTCTTTAAAACGTACAAAGCAAGAGTATTTTATATAGCATCTCGCTTCAGATTCTATCATTATTATATATCAAAGCTTCAGGTTGACTTTATAACGTAAAAAAATGACAGTACGAAAAGATGAAATATATGGGTCAATGTGAGATACCTATCTAAAGAATCACAAAAACAGAGTAGGTGTGTTCGAATAGCTATTTTTTCTAAAAGTACTTGACGACAGTCTTTTAATTTGGATGATGAAAATGGATATCTTCGAAAAAATATGATTTTCTTGTGTGTGATAACTAGGGTTTATAATCTTCAACTACTGAAAATGTTTAGTCTGCCCTTCCACGAAATATTTAATTAGAATTTTTTTAAATGCTTAAGAATTTTCAAAAATTCCATCTGACATCCGAACAGACAATATTTTTAAGTTGAATCAATGCAGACAAGATAATTAACTAATGCTCATTAGCTAGTAGATACATTTGTCTTTTAAAATATAACTGACATATACGATCGATCGTAATGGTGCTATGTGGATAAATTTATCAGTTTTCAAGAGCAAAATTGGCAGAGCGTCATCCCTACAATGGCTTCCATTTCTACGATTGTGAGCATGAACTGGCGTAATGGGGAGATAATTTTGAAGAAGTAGAATCCTGACTGTATGAATAACATTTCTGTATATATACAAATTGACAACGTTCCGCCTTGTGATACGCTTTTCGTACAATACTATTTTAAGAATCTACTTTGCTGGAGCTCACCTTCACTAGTTTATTCGAATGATATTTTCAAAATGTTTCTGTTATTTTATTTGCATGACAAAATGAAAGACGATATAATATCAATTGGTGTACATGCAAATTTTTGGCATTTTTTAAAATGTGTATTTGTTATATGTCTTTTAAAGGAATCCCAGAAACAAAAAAAATCTTTTGTCGAGCAGTTGAAGGCTGTGCACCGCATTTTTTTCATTATGCTTGTAAGGTGTCATTTTATCGCGCTTTTGTATCATTTTTTCCCTTCCTGTTCATTTGAATGTCTTTTGTCAAATTCATTTTAAAAATTAAACCCTCTACTGTAAAAAGATACATATGGTAATCTTTGCATTTGAAGCACGTCTTATTTTCTTCTACCTATAGGATAAAACTCTCATATTTATATGTGTATACCAACACGATTAATCATTTGATGTAGAAAGATAGTTATATAAATACGGATATTTCTTAGAATTGAGGGTCATCCTTTAAAAGTTACGGTCATCATTTACAAATTACGGTCATCTTAAAAGCAGTTACGGTCAGCCTTGTTATGAATCTCTGATTCTGTTACGGTCATCTCGATTGTGATTTACGGTCATCTTGGCGATTTTTTCAAATCGAATTTCCCGTTTCATGCACATTTCTCGGAAGTAATTAGTGATTTCCGACTGATTCTTTTATAAATTTACATCGTTTCAATGTATGATTTGTAAAGAAAATGATATAGAAACACTTTAACAGACAATACAGAAATTGACCTAATTTTTCATCCGACATCTTGGGATGACCGTGAATGCAGTTACGGTCATCAGCTTTACCCCAGTGAACATCTGCATTCCTGCATCAAATTTTGCTAACTTGATGGAAAATCTGGACCTTTGATTCTCTGTTTTTTACAATCCAAGATGGAGGAAGACACCCATACCACCTTAATACTGCAAATAGGCCTGAATGTGATATATGAACATTAAAATATTAATATTAATAGCGTAACTATACAACTTTATTATTTATAATCTCACATGGAAGATAGAATTTCATAAAAAGAATGGAAAACAGGGAGCAACATTCCGGTACTTTTTCATAGACTGTAAATTCAAAAATTATTGTGAGGTTTTTATTAATGTGAATAATGTGAGTGGGTGCGTATCGCAATAATAAGAACTCGCATTGTGATGTCTGATACACATTATAAATTAAGTATGCAAATTTTCCTGAAATTGCAATAATTGATCTTACATTTTTGTTCATTCTTCAAAAATCGCAATAATAAATGCACGCAATAATTTCTGAATTTACAGTATATTCTCATTGAAGTGCATGCAAAGCAGGATTTGAATGTCTGACCTTTTACACCATATTGACTGTAGTAGGTACTAAAATTTTATCAAGTTGACCTCAAAAGTACCCAAATTGTAATCAGTAACCTAAAAAAATGATTCAATTGATTGGAAAATTCCTCCACAGAAAAGTTGGATGATTGTTTAAGAGTAAATAGATTTGATATTTTAAAAATGCTGAGTATTTGATTAATAACCAGTCATAATTGTTTTTCAGACAATTTTGGTAATAACAGTGTAAGTCCAAGTCTGTTGCCTTCTACAGTAATTCCTGCAACCAATACTCCCTCTGATGGCAGTAAGTATAACAAATGTTTAATTCTAGAAATATTATTTTCATGTGAATCAATTTTTCTGGGATTGAGGAAATAGCATTTTCTTGGATATTCGATGTCGTGATGTGCAAAAGTCTGAAAGCTATAAAAAATGTATGCTCTGTTGAACATTTAGATTTTCAATATTCCCACAAAAACCCTGAAAGTTGGCACCCAACGAATGATATTGAATCCCTATAGCTAGTAAAATTGGCACATATATACAAAGAACAATAAAAACATCATAAAACATGGAACCAATAAAGTGTCATTATTTTCATTTTGGTTTACAAAATAATGAAAATACCTATTATTCTTGAGATTCTGAAACAGTGAATCTCTAAATGAAGTTCATGAGATTTTTGCTTGTTTTTAGGTCAGAATGGATTAGAAGTAAAGACAAAATCATTCTACAACCAAAGTGCTGAGTTACAAAGTAAGCAGATCTTTCTTTGATGTGGTTCTTTTGATATACCGTAATGAATATGAGTAATAAACCCAATTATTACATTGGTTGATTTCCCAGTGAAATAAAAACGGATAATTTCACATGTAGAATAAACTTAGTTAGTTATTTCACTCCTCTGACAGGCCCGTAGCCAGGAATTTCCAATGTTGACTTTAACAGTGCTTATTTGATTTCAAGGGGGGGGGGGGGGGGGGGGGGGGTTTCGCCCAAACCCCCGGAACGCCCCTGGCTACAGGTATGTCTGACGTCATACAACAATAGGAGTTGTCAAGACGTCGATAACGTCGGATCAAAACAAATTGTGAATGAGTAGAAAAAGATATAGTTCCTTACATTGTCTACTTCAATTTCATAAAAAAAAACATTTGCCAATGTAGTAAAAAGAATAACTAACTAAAGAATTCAAATATCGAAAAAAATATTCTACTCATGACCGAACAATACTGATAATTAACTCGTGAATTAAAGTGTTGTTTGGTCACTCGTTTAATGTTTTTCTCTATTTGAATTCTTCGATAAGTTATTCTATAACTCTTTAATTTTCAAAGAAACAGTTTCATTTGCTTGGTGAAAATAACAGTTGAGCATAATTTCTTATTTGAATAGGTCTTATTTTTAAGTAAAAAATAAATGCATAGAACTATTAATTTTCACTCGGTAAATGTTTATGTTCAGAAGAAAACATTGAACAGCCACAATATGAATAGATATAACTACAAAGATTTCCCTGGATAATATTGTAATGCCCTTCTTACAGGAGAAACAGAGTCATGTTTTACAAATTGTCTTGCAACTAGTCAATTTAAATTATCAAACAATGATTGAAGAGGCATTGAATTCAATCTAACTGACAGAAGTGAAAATTATTGATTTAGGTAAATTTACACCTGCATTCCACCTGGGCAATTTTTGCCTTTTAAAAACCAATTTTTGTCATCATTTTTTAAAGTGACCTTTATCTGTATACTCCTCAATGTAAAAAATCTTTAATAATTCGTAAGAAAATAATGTAGAAATTACTAGTAATAAAAACTTAGTTTATGCTTCTACATTGAATGGAAATTGAAAATATGTTTTATTATTGAGGTTATTTGTGTTGTTGAGTTAATGTCTCATTAATATGAACTTAAAAGTAAAATAATGAAAATACTGAACTCCGAGGAAAATTTAAAACAGAAAGTCCCTAATAAAATTCCAAAATCAAAAGCCAAAACACACCAAAAGAATGGATAACAACTGTCATATTCCTGACTTGGTACAGCCACTTTCTTTTATGTAGAAAATTTTGGATTACACCTAAGCATCTCCTTTAAATCGAATCTTCCATTTTAATATTGTAGTACCTCCTGGATCACCAGTTATAAATCGACCACAAACTATCATACTAGGGAGTATTGTAAGGATGTCATGTCAGTCAACAGGGGGTCATCCATCACCAACAGTTAAATGGTTTAAAGATAATACAGAAATAACTCATGGCATTACTTCTACAACTACAAGTAGAACAGTTACAACAACTTGGACATTTATCGCAAGCCTGAATGTACATTTAGAGGCTTATGAATGCCAGGCAGAAAATGGTGTACTACAAAATCCTCTGAGCAGTACTGTATTCATCGAGGTTTATTGTAAGAAAAAATAACAATCATAGAAGAAACAAGCTCATATATATATTAATAACACTTTTTTCTTTCAGGTGGTTGATTTGTAGCAAAGTGTTTTGCTGCTAAAATCAAAATGTTGAAAATTGATTCAGTTGGTTCCCTGAAGATAACCTGATCAGTTCCCATTTTAGAACTTGAAAGTTTTTAAAACAATCCTTTTAAGAAATGACCATTTGTCAGAAAATTTGTTGCACATGAAAGCATACTGCGGTGCATGCAACCTTTTGGTGTTTCAGAGTGGCATATCTCCCATATTGCAGCACGGTTAAGGGAGTAGATTATGTGTGACAAAATTTATATTAAAATTAATCACAAAAGGATAACATTTAATGGTCCACTCATGGATTTGATTACTGGTAGTGAGCCATGCTCGGAGCTTTTTAGGTAGGCTCTTCTCAGCAGTTTATGTGACAATAATTATCATGATCCATTAAGATGTCAATCAAATCTACACCACTTCTATATTAATAAGGAAAGTAAAGCATTATAGAGGAAGCTCAATTAACACCTGTGTAAA
This sequence comes from Mytilus edulis, assembly GCF_963676685.1. Classification (NCBI taxonomy): domain Eukaryota; kingdom Metazoa; phylum Mollusca; class Bivalvia; order Mytilida; family Mytilidae; genus Mytilus; species Mytilus edulis. The sequence goes on along the minus strand of NC_092355.1, from coordinate 50,461,138 downwards.
CATATTGTCTATTCAAATACATTTTGCATTAAATTTTACAAAACTTTAAAACAGATTAGAAATTCTTCAACAGTACTTTGTAATGCTTGGAAAGAAATCTCAAGTCTCCGTAAAGAATAAATCTATGGTCCCTTAAACATGGTATCAAAATTCAAGAGGCTCTGACTTGTACTTGCTGCATGCAACTTTTAAAACAATTTGTTCTGGCAAAAACTTTTTAACTAATTTTGACACTAGCAATTATGTTCTCGTAAGTTTTACATTGATTTACAGTATTATATCCTAATTTGAAATATTTGGTTGTTGGTTTCTACAATAGTCAGTAATTACAGCATACACATGGTACTGTCTAATTTACTAGTTCAGTTTAGTATGTATATAAAAGTGTTTGAAGAATTCACAAACAAGTGTCTTTTATAGTTTACCCAGTGTTTCCAACATTGCAAGGACCAGCCACATTGGCACCAGGAGAATCTGGTACCTGGACCTGTGTTTCAGCCAATGGTTACCCAGTATATGAAATGACCATGAGAAATGAAAATACTAACACATCATTTGTTGATCAATTTTCAACAGACACTAAATACAATTCATCAAGAAAATCCTATACTGTTACTGGTACCCTAAACTGGAAGCCAATACAAGCTAACAATGGACATAGCATTTGTTGTAATGTAACAAATATAGACGCTTATATAGCTCAAACAATTTGCCTTCGTTTAACCATTAGTTGTAAGTATTTGGTAAAATATTTTATGCTGAAAACATGTTAACTTATTTGGGCGGGATAATTTGTATTACACTGACAATAAAATTTTCACAGAACTTTATTCATGCATTATAGTTGTCAATTTTTCAAATCTCCATAGGTGGAGATCAAGATCTCTTCAAAGAAATTTAAGCATTGGAAATTTGCTGTTGAACCTCTTATACATTGTTTTCTATGATATTATCATTAGTATACTCTTCACTGGAGTCATGATTACTCTTAAATGGCATTTTGTTTATCCTCTTTTTTGGGCAAATACTTTTTTTGGGCTTTATTATAAAGAGAAACTGTAAAAAATAATTGATCAGTAAACTATATCAACAAAAAAGAGATTTAAGCCGTTACTTAATTTACTAGTTTATAATTTTGGAGAGAGTTAATTGTAGAAGATGCACATTGACCTGTGTGACAACACAAGCTCTAAAAGTGTTCTCTATGAATTGATAAATGAAGGTTCTTACACAGCTTAAGAATAAAAGCATGGCTGATTGACAAAATTCAATGATGCAGTACTATCACAAAGATAATAAATAGTAGTTTATACCTATTAGGCCAACTAAAATTAATTAGTAGATTTTCATCCAAATTTTTGAAAAAAATGGGGCGGGTGGGAGGATTTTATTTTTTAAATTTTATTTTATATGAAACCTTCTTGTCACGTGTTATTCATATATGCAAGTGTAATAAATGTAATAAGCTTATATCATGTAAATACATGTACATGCATGATACATAAGGTATCGTGTATAAGACAATAACAATCAATTCCAAGAAGTAAACAAAGACTCATAAAACCAAAAGACATTTACATCAACAGTTACAAAAAATAGATAAGAAACAACACGAACTCCACTAAAAACCGGGAGTGAAATCGGGTGCTCCAGAAGGATAAACATTTCCTGCATTGTATACTGCACCCATCATGTTATTTTTTTGTTCAGTTCGGTAATGATGGAAGGTTATTATGTCTGAGGAAGAATATCAGATATGATTTCTGACACACTTTTGTCATATAAAATGGTCAATCAGCTCCTGATGGGGACCATAATATTTCTTGAGTGATTTCTGACACACTTTTGTCATATAAAATGGCCAATCAGCTCATGATGGTGACCATAAAATTTCTTGAGTGATGACCTCAATTTGACTGATTCATAGCCCTGTCTTAGCAACTTTTGAGAAAGCAGTATTCCTTGTTCAACAACACTCAACGTACTTTGAGCTTGCAGTAGAGTAACATATCAATTTAAACACCAATACTCCATATGCTGGTGCGGCTTTTTCAAATTCGTAAATTTATATCTCTGATTGGCAACCACTGTTCTACATGTAATTGCGGTTTTAGAACCTATTTTATAGTAAACAGTAGAAACGTGGAGAAATGCTCTCTTCAGTTGGACTACCTACACCAAATTATTTTGCTATCTAAGCAGTTTTGTTGTCCTAATAAAATGAAGCAAATGCATTGGTATGCGACGCAAGTATGATAAGTACAGAATAAAATGAGAACTCAAACAGTGTTTAAATAATAGGGAAGAGAATAATAAAGATGCAAATATAATTACAATGTAGAACATACAGTTGTTTAATGAATCTATCATGGGTATTGAAACAGAGGATGTTTGCTGTTTGTCTATAAAAAAACGAAAGGCATGGCTAAATCTAAATCTAAGGGCTTAAATTGCAATAAATTAATAAATTAAAAATGCGTGTTTGTCGACTTTCTGAACTCAATATACGGTCACCAATTATCTAACAAGTTCATGCTTGTGTCAATTTCTTTATTCAAGTCATGATTTTTGAACCAATATGTTTCACGATTCTTACGCTTTTGGGTTTCATTCACAGTCCAAATTTCTTGACACAAAATCATTGTATAAATAAAAAAATCCAAGGTGTTTTACTCACAAATGAAACATTTGTGACATACGGCGATTTGCTTTCTTGGACACAGAGTACTACTCGTAACCCGAATATTTCACACCCTTCTCGTAATCAATCTCTAGACTATTCTCGGTAAATGATGTTGTCATAGATCAGCAGAATATATCAACTTCATCATTTAGTAAGAATACTCTTAAGAAATACGAAAACCGAAATTTCCAACAGGAAGTTTGAAATGAAACGAAATTATCGACAGTTAACGGTAACGAAAATGAACTAAATCTGGAAATCGTAATTTTTTTTCTGAAATAAAAAAAATTGGGGCGGGAAGATTTCAGAGGGGCGGGCGGGGATGAAAATCTACTAATTAATTTTAATTGGCCTTACTATCAGAACAGTAGATGTCTCCTTATAACACTAACAAGTCTCATCTCATATACCATACCACATAGAAACAGTAGATGTCTCCTAATAAAACCTAGCAAGTCTCATATACCATACCACAGTGAAATTTACAGTAGAAGTGTCCTTATAGACAATAACTAGTCTCATGTATCATACCACATTTATCTATACTAATATAGATACTAAGAGTAGAAAAGGAAATGTTCTACTTGAATGGTAAACTTATTCTGCCATAATGGATATTTTGATATCATATGTAAACCTTTTTAGCTCACCTGGCCCGAAGGGCCAAGTGAGCTTTTCTCATCACTTGGCGTCCGTCGTCCGTCGTCGTCGTCCGTCGTCCGTCGTCCGTCGTCCGTCGTCGTCGTCCGTCGTCGTTAACTTTTACAAAAATCTTCTCCTCTGAAACTACTGGGCCAAATCAAACCAAACTTGGCCACAATCATCATTGGGGTATCTAGTTTAAAAAAATGTGTGGCGTGACCCGGTCAACCAACCAAGATGGCCGCCACCGCTAAAAATAGAACATAGGGGTAAAATGCAGTTTTTGGCTTATAACTCAAAAACCAAAGCATTTAGAGCAAATCTGACATGGGGTAAAAATGTTTATCAGGTCAAGATCTATCTGCCCTGAAATTTTCAGATGAATCGGTCAATCGGTTGTTGGGTTGCTGCCCCTGAATTGGTAATTTTGAGGAAATTTTGCTGTTTTTAGCTCACCTGGCCCGAAGGGCCAAGTGAGCTATTCCCATCACTTTGCGTCCGGCGTCCGGCGTCGTCGTCCGTCGTCGTCCGTCGTCCGTCGTCGTCCGTCGTCCGTCGTCGTAAACTTTTACAAAAATCTTCTCCTCTGAAACTACTGGGCCAAATCAAACCAAACTTGGCCACAATCATCATTGGGGTATCTAGTTTAAAAAATGTGTGGCGTGACCCGGTCAACCAACCAAGATGGCCGCCAAGGCTAAAAATAGAACATAGGGGTAAAATGCAGTTTTTGGCTTATAACTCAAAAACCAAAGCATTTAGAGCAAATCTGACATGGGGTAAAAATGTTTATCAGGTCAAGATCTATCTGCCCTGAAATTTTCAGATGAATCGGTCAATCGGTTGTTGGGTTGCTGCCCCTGAATTGGTAATTTTGAGGAAATTTTGCTGTTTTTGGTTATTATCTTGAATATTATTATAGATAGAGATAAACTGTAAACAGCAATAATGTTCAGCAAAGTAAGATCTACAAATAAGTCAACATGACCAAAATGGTCAGTTGACCCGTTTAGGAGTTATTGCCCTTTATAGTCAATTTTTAACCATTTTTCGTAAATTAAAGTAATCTTTTACAAAAATCTTCTCCTCTGAAACTACTGGGCCAAATTAATCCAAACTTGGCCACAATCATCTTTGGGGTATCTAGTTTAAAAAATGTGTGGCATGACCTGGTCAACCAACCAAGATGGCCACCACCGCTAAAAATAGAACATAGGGGTAAAATGCAGTTTTTGGTTTATAACTCAAAAACCAAAGCATTTTGAGGAAATCTGACATGGAATAAAAATGTTTATCAGGTCAAGATCTATCTGCCCGGAAATTTTCAGATGAATCGGTCAATCGGTTGTTGGGTTGCTGCCCCTGAGTTGGTAATTTTGAGGAAATTTTGCTGTTTTTGGTTATTATCTTGAATATTATTATAGATAGAGATAAATTGTAAACAGCAATAATGTTCAGCAAAGTAAGATCTACAAATAAGTCAACATGACCAAAATGGTCAGTTGACCCCTTAAGGAGTTATTGCCCTTTACAGTCAATTTTTAACAATTTTCATTAATTTGGTAAATTTATGTAAATTTTTACCAAATATAGTTCTCTGTTACTAATGGGCAAAGTTCATTATAGATATAATTGTAAGAAGCAAAATCGTTCAGTAAAGAAAGAACTTCAAACACATCACCATCACCAAAATACAATTTTGTCATGAATCCATTTGTGTCCTTTGTTTAATATGCACATAGACCAAGGTGAGCGACACAGGCTCTTTAGAGCCTCTAGTTGGTTATTATCTTGAATATTATTATAGATAGAGATAAACTGTAAACAGCAATAATGTTCAGCAAAGTAAGATCTACAAATAAGTCAACATGACCATAATGGTCAGTTGACCTGTTTAGGAGTTATTGCCCTTTATAGTCAATTTTTAACCATTTTTCGTTAATTAAAGTAATCTTTTACAAAAATCTTCTCCTCTGAAACTACTGGGCCAAATTAATCCAAACTTGGCCACAATCATCTTTGGGGTATTTAGTTTAAAAAATGTGTGGCGTGACCTGGTCAACCAACCAAGATGGCCGCCACCGCTAAAAATAGAACATAGGGGTAAAATGCAGTTTTTGGCTTATAACTCAAAAACCAAAGCATTTTGAGGAAATCTGTCACGGGATAAAAATGTTTATCAGGTCAAGATCTATCTGCCCTGAAATTTTTAGATGAATCGGTCAATCGGTTGTTGGGTTGCTGCCCCTGAATTGGTAATTTTGAGGAAATTTTGCTGTTTTTGGTTATTATCTTGAATATTATTATAGATAGAGATAAATTGTAAACAGCAATAATGTTCAGCAAAGTAAGATCTACAAATAAGTCAACATGACCAAAATGGTCAGTTGACCCCTTTAGGAGTTATTGCCCTTTATAGTCAATCTTTAACCATTTTTCATAAATCTAAGTAATCTTTTACAAAATCTCCACTGAAACTACTAGGCCACATTCATCTTTGGGGTATCTAGTTTGAAAAATGTGTCCGATGACCTGGCCATTCAACCAAGATGGCCGCCACGTCTATAAATAGAACACAGGGGTAAAATGCAGTTTTTGCCTTATAACTATGAAACCAAAGCATCTAGAGCAAATCTGACAAGAAGTTAAATTGTTAATCAAGTCAATATCTATCTGCCCTGAATTTTTCAGATGAATTGGACAACTGGTTGTTGGGTTGCTGCCCTCCAATTGGTAATTTTTAAAGAAATTTTGCCGTTTTTGGTTATCTTGAATACTATTATAGATAGCGATAAACTGTAAACAGCAATAATGTTCAGCAAAGTAAGATCTACAAATAAGTCAATATGACCTAAATGGTCAATTGACCCCTTAAGGAGTTATTGCCCTTTATAGTCAATTTTTAACAATTTTCATTAATTTGGTAAATTTATGTAAATTTTTACCAAATATAGTTCTCTGTTACTAATGGGCAAAGTTCATTATAGATATAATTGTAAGAAGCAAAATCGTTCAGTAAAGTAAGAACTTCAAACACATCACCATCACCAAAATACAATTTTGTCATGAATCCATTTGTGTCCTTTGTTTAATATGCACATAGACCAAGGTGAGCGACACAGGCTCTTTAGAGCCTCTAGTTAATAATTATTCTAATTTTATTAACAAACTAATATACTAAGATACAATTGTATACACAGTATACTAGTATCATATTCACAAACAATTCTAAAACTATTACATTGAATATGTATGAAAATAATAATAAATTTATCATTTGGCTTTCTAGGGGCTACTCATTAAAACTTACAATAATACTAATTAAAATAACCAAATCAAAAAACACTACCTATTAACATAATTTTAATTTTTTTAACAAATAAATTATGCAATTTTAAGAACCTACAGTAGAGCCCTGAAAGGCGAAAAATTTATTTTAGAACCTGACTGGTAGAACCCAGACTGGTATAAATTTTGAAAAATGAGAATTCCTGCAATAGATCCCAATAGGTACTATTAGAACCTGTCTGGTAGAACCAAGACTGGTATAAATTTTGAAAAATGAGAATTCCTGCGGTAGATCCCAATAGGCACTATTAGAACCTGTCTGGTAGAACCAAGACTGGTATAAATTTTGAAAAATGAGAATTCCTGCGGTAGATCCCAATAGGCACTATTAGAACCTGTCTGGTAGAACCAAGACTGGTATAAATTTTGAAAAAAGAGAATTCCTGCGGTAGATCCCAACAGGTACAAAAACTAACTTAATTATTTATAAGATTAATTAATGAATTGGGGGATAATAATTTCCGTGAAATTAAGTTGGCCAAATTAAACAAAATGTAGTTCTTAAAATATTTAACTCCTTTGATTCAGAACAAACATGTATTATAAATTATGAACAACACATCCTGCTTTATGTGCTTTGCAAACAGTTTTTGTGTCAGTTCTAATGTAACGTATTATAGCAATTAGATGTCATTTTTGTATTCAATTAAATTACTAAATCATTTAAAGTACAATTAATTAATGTACTATTCTTCATTTTTCACAAGGAGCAAACAAACAGTTTGGAACACCCCCCCCCCCCCCCCTCCAAATGAGGGGTTGTCCCTAAGACAAGGGGTAAAAAAATTTTTTAAATTTTTTTAGATTTAGGACCCAGGCAAATACAAAATGTGGAGGGTTCAAAAAAGTTTGTGAGTGCTCAACTCTCCCCTAAGTGGTGTTACAACATGACATGATAACAATCTATAAAATGTTTGTAATGTTTTAATTTAATAATAGCAAAAGCAATGTTGGTATGCCTATGGATAAAAACAAAATTCAAAAATTTATTACAGTTTTAAATTGATTACCTGTTGAATAAGATTATTCTAAGGATTAATAACTTTACATGTATCATATCTAAATTTACATACCTGCCAACTGTCACTATTTGCTGGGGATTTCCCCCATGGAGGCTCCCAAATCGAAATTTTGAAAGAGCAATTTTGTCCACAATTTTTAACAAAACAATTAATTTTACAATGATTTGAGGCTTATAAAAGTATGAAGAAGCCAAAAAACAACATTAAAATGTATTTGAAGGACCCCTTGAAGATTTTTTAGGACTATGACAGCCATCTTGCACGCAAAACCCCCATGGGCATTTTGAAAAGTTGGCAGGTATGAATTTACAGGCTGCCAGGGTTTTGAATACTAATGGTGTAACACCACAAATTCGGGCACGTCCAGAAAGCACATACCAGAAAGTAGTACATATTTAACACAAAATAGTTCTACGCATGAGTGTAACTTTCTTAATATGTAGAATATTTAGGTATTTTTGGTATCAAATGAAAGCTGAATGAATGGTGATCATTGTAGAACACTTTTTTTACCTATAATTTTGAATATTAAAAAAACTGCACCAAATTTTAAAAAGAGGTTACATTTTGCCTGATTGTCAGATCTGAAGTACCTGTTTTGGTACATTCGAAGTTCAGGGAACATGCAGTTCTTTCTTATATGCCATTAAAGGTATGTTGATTTTTTCAGTACAAGACACCATAAAGTGTAGCTTTGACATACAATGATTGTCACTTTATTTGAACATAAAACAAAAGAGCTGTGTCTGCTTGAAATTGAGGAATTTTAACATAGAAAGCAAATGGGCCATGAATTAGTCTTGTACTTTTTAATAGATTTATCAAAATACTGGGTGTGTTTTTGATATTTTCAGACTGTCTAACAGATAAATTTTTGTTATACTAATTAAATCATTTGTCTTAATGCCTAATGTTTGGACCTATTTACAGATAACACAACGTCACCCAGCACACCATCCATTTCCACCACATATTCTCTGTATAACACAACTGCCGTCAGTACTACTACAGTCTCCCCAATATATGGTAAGTCTTTTATGGTATAAGAATTACCTCCCTTTTTCAATTCTGTATGAGGAAGATGCTTACATGCAGTTGTCTCAATTTCTGATGCAATGTTTTTACTTTTAACTTGGACTCTATTAGAAAAAAAATCGAACACAACTGTTTGCATGGATGGAGAGATTTTAACCAGATGTTGTTTTTTAATTATATCATAGGTAATTTCACAGTTATGTTGATACATTTGTATCAGTAAATCAGTTAAAAACATGAATGTGCCATATTAACTCCAAGAGTATTAAGATATTTATAATCTTGCACAAATATACAATGCAAAACCAAGACGAGTATAATTTGATGATTTTTGGAATGGAACAATTTAACCAAATCATATGCTGATTATATAAAATACTAATAAACCTTTACAAGTTAAAATGTGTTAAATATAATGGAACTGCATAATTATAACTGTAAATCAGAAACCTAAGACATGAGCTTAAACTATGTAAAAGAATAAGATGCTTGCAGGGTTGTGCATGTCAGCAAGTTGATTCATAGTACAAAATAAATCAGATAAATTTTATTGTATAATTTTTGGAACAGTATTCTGTATATTTCACACAAGGAAATAACCATGCATTTATATATGATTTATCTTTCAGATGGTTGTTATTACCATGATACAACGGTGTGTTCTAGAATATTTGGTCTGAATTTCACCAAATTCCCTAATGTCTTTGGTCACCAGAATTATAATGAAGCAGCCAATGTATGGTACTATTGGTCCCAGATTCCAAGTGATCCATGTCAGATGTTATACACCCACCTTATGTGCGCTGCATTGTTCCCTGTCTGCCGGAGAGACACTACTCAACAAATTTGTCGACAGAGTTGTCATGGTAAGTCTCAGAACTTAATTATAAAATTGTATAATCAAATATCATGTCTCTTGATCTAGAAATGTTTGCACTCGGGTAAATTTTTCTTATTTGGTGAACATGTAAAATGCATAAAAATATCACAAGTAAGAATTGTTTGTATAAATCAACAATATTAATATGAATAGCGACTGATCATTCAATGTGCAAATGTAGCCCCTGCTTGAAAAGTTAATGCATTTAAATTGCATAAATATAACAGTCCAGGCAATTATTGTTATTCGTAATATTCCTCAAACTTGTAATATTACAACAAATAGTAAGATTACCAGTCAGGGGACTTACTTAAATAAGTGATTTTCTAAATCACTGATTCAAGTAACATTATTTCCATAAAGGTTGGAAGTTAGAGTTGTCTTTCTTTAATAATCACCTATTTAAGTAGTACAAATTAATCACTAGAAGAAGTGATTTAATTTTAATGTAGCTTTAAATATAGAATACTAATGATCCAGGGACTAATTATGTTTCTAAACTTATCAGAACCAACATCTGTGTTGTCTAGGATGACCAGGTCATTTCAGGTGATGACCTTGTACTGAATCTAGGATAATGACATAAAAATCACTTGTTTAAGTATCAGACCTCAATTTCCTGACCAAAAATCACTTCTTTAAGTATCATTCTTTTAATAACCCCCACTAATTTCAACACCCCCGAACAGTGAAATTTTTATCGCAAACAGTAGAATTTTATTACATAATCTGAAAGATGAAACCTTGAACTTCACAGGAAAAATACTCCCACTGCTGGGAAAAATCCTTTAAGAAAGTATCAGTTCATTATGTAAAGCCATTATTATAGCATTTTTTCAACTAAAATAGAATTTTCAGCTAAAAGATAGCATCAAAGACATAATTCTTGCTACTTAAAAGAAGCAAAAAGTTCATTTTTTTTTAATTTTACTAATTAAAAGATATTATTTAAACCTATGTGTTTAGAATTTAAAAAAAAATACAAAATCCCAATTTGTCACAAAACCTCGAATTTGCTACTCAAATAAGTGATTTAAAAATCACTTATTTCAGTAAGTCCCCTGACTGATTACAGCATTGTGTAATATAAGGCCTATATTACAAAAAAGCGTAATAATCAATATTACGAATATCTGTAATATAGTTTTTCTATATTACGAATATTTGTAATATACGATTAACCGGCTGTATCGTAAAATTCGACGTGTCTTACCATGACATAAAGTAGTCTTTCTAAAAGAAATACATACGGTAATCATTTTTACATAAGCAGAAAATTTAGTTTTAAAGTCGAATTTTGTTTTTTTACAAAATTAATGATTTTCTTACGAAATTTCTAACTAACATTTGAAGTTTGGACAAACTGGTCATTCCCACAATCTTAAAACTAATTTCCTATGAAAGAATTTCATTTTTCCTTAACAGAAACGTTTTATTTGTTGTGGTTTGAATGCTAGAATCACGTCAAAAAATCTTTAAAGAAACATGTGTATCGATTCCAAACCACATTTCAGTGGAGATAACTCTTGGTCGCTTAGAAGTGGCTGAAAAGTAAAAATCGTTGTCTCCCTTAAAATTGATCTCGTGCACTTGAAATTACAATGTGTGTTAGTAGCTGGTAAAAATTAGGACACAACTGATGAACCAAATTGATTTCAAGTCTTTTTTGGAATAATTAAAATAATATAACATATCACAGAAAATGAAATAGAGGTGCATGACATCTTGCACACGAGACGAAGACAATCATGTCCTATGTAATAATATAAATTTAAATTTTCCGCAATAAATGATATTAGGCATCGACTTTTTTTTTTATTAGGGTGGGATATTTTATTTTTTAAAGAATTGTTAAAATAAAAGTTTCTAAAATATAAAACTTGTTTCAGAACGGAAATAAGAAGGAAAAAAACTGTTTTGTATTTAAAAAAAACTTAGATGAGGGCCTTGATTAGGATCTTCATATCTGTATTCTAGAGTTTGTGTCTATTATTCTCGCCCGTTGGTTGCCAGGACGTCTGCTGATGCCTGCATTTTCCCACTGATAGACCGCGACTTAAATTTTATTCTTTTAATTTTAACACTCAATTTTTGAGAACAAAAAAAAAAGATTTTGTCCTATTATATATTCTTTAAATTTGGTCTATTTTCCTCTTTTCGGTAAACCCGTTCTGATCATAATTTATTTAGATAAGTGTTGTTCGTCACACTGAGACCCCATCATAAAGAAAAAACAAAACACACAAATAAAAAAAAACCACACACACGCACCGAAATGAATGGAAGTTGTCCGAGTCGAACCAAACAAATATTTTAGACACAATCTACAGGCATGCAGGTGTAATAAATGATAATTTTGATAAGAGGTTCTTAATTCCCACAAAGCTACCTATGTCAAACAATATTTATTTCTGATTACAGCAATATGAACAATCGTTTTAGTTCAAAATCCCAAAAACCGATTGATTTATCGAAGTTTTTACCACTGAGAATTTTGTTCACACATAAATTATACACAGTATTTTTTTTTTCTCATAAATGTTATATCAAAAGTATAATTTAGATACTTATAACGTCAGTCAATCATGCAATGCTTCCATCAGTCTTTAAAAGGAAATAATGGCAGCACTGGAATATAGTGTGTTACACGGTTGAAAGGGTAGAAAACAGGTTGGGGGCCTAGGTATCATCCACTTTTTGGCAAAAGAAAATTAATGACAAATAAAAAAAAATGGAAATAAAAGAGGACATTGACAAAACAATAGACTATTATACTATAGAATATATATTTTAGATTATAGAAGACTTTTAAATTTTTTGTTTGCTTTCCAATGACAAAGCCTTGATCCCTCACCTTCATTCTATTCTTAATTTCTTACGTATACGCCGCTAATAGTTTCGTAACTTGAATTTGTCCTTTGTTTATAAGCGGTGCTACCAAAAAGAAAGTTGAAGATGCTGGCTGGTAAATTGTTTTTGAAAAGATTGGAGACGTTGTAAATTTTCTTTTAACATGGTCAGCACTCGTTTACCCAGCTGTCATTCTGTATTATTTCATTAAGGTTTGGATAAAAACTGTCATAAAACATTTAAGACACAACAAAATAAGTATTTGTATTTAGAATAATTGTGTTCTATTACAAAATACGAAACAAAAATATTGATTTTACGACTTCAATAGCTTATATAAGTGTTTCTATTAATGAATGTTTTTACATATTGTGTGTCGAGAATGATATATGATTTGTTTTGATTTTTGTTAACAAGACTTGTAAAGTTAATCACCTCCCATAAAAACTACCCAAAAAAAAAACGAAACAAAAAGAAACAACGGCATACCGTAAAACCTGATATGGTAAGATGATAGGGTATGCGGTATGGTACAAATGCTACCATGACGTGGTAAAAATGTATGTTACGATGATATTGGGGTATGGCATGGTCATAAAGAATATACTACAATACCAAAGTAAAATTTAAAAAATTGTATATTAAGAAAGTTTTAGTATAAACTAAACTCATTTCAGATCTCCATAATGTTGATAGCAGAGATTGAAATTGATAATAACTTGTTGAATCCATATTTCCTGTTAAACAAAATCGAACATCGGAATGGTAATAAACTGTGGCGGATCAAAAAGAGGAGTTCGGGGAGTTGGAACCCCCTATTTGTTTGACCGATCAATGCATTTGAAGGGGGACATATAGTTGGAACCCCCCTTTTTTGCCCTGGGTTGGGACCCCATCATTTTTCAAATGGCTGAACCCGCCCCTGATAAATGTTGAATTTCTGTATACTACCGTATATATTCATGATTCACAAGGGTTCCTATGAAGCTTATATTTAACATATTATGTGCCCTAAATAAGGTGCACAGATAACTTTACAAATGCACGGTGGTATTTGTACCATATCAATTGTGTATACATGCTACGATTAGATTTGTACCTTATAACCATTATATTGACGTTACAATACCACATATCATACCATTATACCATACCATGTTTTTCAGTATGCCCCCAAAAAATGCATCAGACTGATTAATAAAAAGAACTGATTATCGCAGCTACATTTTGTCATTCTAAATATATTTTGACACATGTTTTGAATTTGTGATCACCTACTTACTTACAACAACATATAATAAGGTTATTGCAAAACGATAGATTTCAATAATTTAGGAGGGGCTCTTCAGCAAAGCAACCTTATGTTATCGATGCAAGATATAAAGTTTTAAATAATGACATCTTGGTTTAAATACAATATTGTTAAAATAATACACATCAATTATATCACTTGATTCCTTTAGTTTTAGTTTGGTTCGTGTTGCTCAGTCTTGGGTTTTCTATGTATTTTGTTTGGCTGTGAGTCTTTTTTTTCTTTTTTAGCCATAGGGTAACGGTTGTCAGTTTATTTTCGACTTTTTGAGTTTGTCTTTTTGGTGTCCTTCGCCTCTCTTTTATAACTTAACTCGTGTGTTATATGTGTATATAACTGTAATTTATGTTAATATGTTTACTAGTTAACCCTTTAAGTTTTACTTTTATCAATCATTATAAATTATTGTTGGTTTTTTTTTTAATCCGAACTAAAAGAAATATTCAGACACTAGACTAGGTACATTTATATCTGTGATACAAATTGTGCTATGCAAGAAGAATATTGATTGATTAATTGATTGACATTTAACACCACTTTCAACACTATTGTGCTATTTTGTGGCGATCAGATTTTATTGGTGGAGAAAGCCGCAGTGCCCACCGAAAACCACCGACCTTCTGTAGGAAAACTGACAATCCTAGTCAATTAAGATTGGAGTCGAGTGCACCTGCTCCGTGCGGGATTCGAACTCACAACCTCAGTGTTGACTGGCTAGTGATACAGTAATTTCGACAACTTAGACCACTTGGCATCAAAGCCCCCTACAAGAAAAATAAAAAAGATTTTTTTTGGGGGGGGGGGGGGGGCGCATAACAAAGTGTTCCATAAGAATAATTTAAGAAGAATTCGTAAAGGATTCCGTGAAACCCTGTGCTTCGCCAACGATTGCTGCTGTCCGATTTAAAGTGTAATATCGACATAAAAGTGAGTGAATTTATCAGTAAAAAAAAAGACTTTAAAAAAAAAAAATTGTCTTCAGATGCTATTTCTTGGAGATTAGCTTATGGCTAAGTTTCAACAATCCATCAAGTATTACAAACTTATCTTGTTCGGACTGTCTGTATATATATACATGTATTAACAGCTAAATTTATTACTTGTTAACTGCAAAACTAAGTCCATTTACCAGTAAATGACGGAAAATGAAAATACTTATTATCAAAATTTGTTCTGGATACTGTTCTTTGGTCATTAAAAAGCTTCTGTCCACATTTAATAAAATTTCGTGAAAGTTTTGCAAGATTATTGAAGACTGAAAACCTTAACCTAAGACTTAATCTGAATGTTAAGTTAAAACTTACTGGTCATTGACAGCTTCTTTCATTTCTTAAAATTCTGTGAAGATTTGACTTAGTTATTGATGACTGAAAAGATCTAACTTCAGTCGGACTGAATCTAAAGTTAAATGAAATAAAAATTAAGTCCTACTCAATTTATCAGTAGAACACGGAAAATGAAAATAAATATTTCAAATTTTGCTCTGAAAACAGTTACTCTATTCACAAAAAATCTTAAGAGTAAAAATACTCTTAAAAAATATCATGTTTTGATAATATATAGCTAGTAACGTATGTACATATTACGAAATTTTGCTATTCATCAAAGCTTTTACGTGTTAGTTACGACCTGTCAATGTGTTGTTAAGAATAGTAACGAGATAGTGTTACGAGTATTTACGAGCCCATACAATTTTGTAGCTTGTATACTAATACCTTACCAAAAATCGTAAATAGTACGCGAGAATATACGCAAAGAGAACGTATCTATTAGTAGTATTAACTACGCATAAAGTGCTCGTGATATAAACTCGTAGCAATCCATAAAGCCGTCGTAACATGAACCGAAAGAAATCGTAAGCAACACATAAGCACTCGTATTAATATTCCATCAATAATTTGTAAAAATATCGTTTAAAAAAAGAATTACGAGTCATAAACGGATTGCTACGTTCTGTTGCGAGCGGTTAACGTACGATACCTTTAGAAGGTTAAATACCGAAAAATCGATCCATGGACAATCGTGAAAAGATTTTTGTCATGAATAAAAATGTCCTCGCCTTATGAGTGTCTGCGAGTTGTTGTGAGTTCTAACCAGTTATTTACGGGTACCAGCGAGTCATTCACGGATGCTTACAATCGACAACTAGCAAAGCGTAAGGACTCGTTAAAAAATCCGTGTATGTGAGGGGGACATTTAAAAGTTTTCGACGGTTCTCAAGGACGACGGAAGCACATTTTGATATTTTGTCTAGATGAGCTAAATATAAGAATGACATAATATTGGTATGCAATTATTCCATGTACATTACAAGTCAAATAATTACTCTAATTGGAAAAAAGTAAGCAAGTATCTCCAAAAAATAACAACAATGTGTTAACCAAGCATATTAACTAAGGTTATACTTCTCTAAAGCAAGGAGCATTTTTGTTTGATAAATATTGCGGCACCATATATAAAAATTATCTAGGAGCTTATATCATGGAAAAGTCATATCTTTTAATTTACTTTGACTTACAATGTTAAATATTTGACCAAATACAGATTATATATACACGCGCTAAAACGTATTTGCATTTGCGACCAGGATATATTTATGACATGTTCTATAATAGTATTATTTTACTATGCCGGACGAGCACGCGTACCATATTCAAATCATTATGTAAAAAAATGTACAAATACACCACAAAAGGCTAAGGGAAGACATCAAAAGATCGATGTCGGATAAAAAACTTTATTCAAATAGTTTGGGGGTGGGGGGGTAAAAATTGCTGCAAGTTTTATTTATCCGACATCGATTTTCGGAATTAAAAATACAAGTTCAAATTCGCCCCTAACATTTACATGGGCTTTCAAACTAAATGAAAGTTGTCAAATCGTACCGGAAAACAATTTTATGGCCGAAAGTAAAGGGACGAAATTGATTCCATTATCTATGTCGCTCAAACGCTTAATCGATCGTGAATTTTGAATGATATGAAATCGTATACAGATCAACACAGATTGTTTTGGTTACACGGCATGGTGAGTTGACAGATTAAATAAGATTTGCTTATAAAATCATTGGTTTTATGCAACACATCATTGATGAAAAAATTATAAAGAATCCTACAAATGATTATGAAAAACTTGTCAATAAACTTCAGCAAATAAATGTACGAAAAATGTATTGCAAGTCGAAGCAAAAAATCACAGAAGAGGCTACTTCTCTCTGGAAAAGTATTTATAAAAATGACCGCCAGAAACTGACGGAATTTCTGGACAAAGACATCATGAAGAGGTCAATAACCTCTTTCTTTCCTGTGACTATTAAAACAAAGGAAACTGAGAGAAGCCCATCCATTTCAGGAACTGGGACTTCTTCGACTTCTTCAAGTTCTTGTTCAACTGAAATTTCTGATTGTGATAAATTATGTACCCCACATCAAACAATAGCATTTCCTAATGTCAGTGGTGTCAAAGGTACAACTGCTACAAAGCAAAAATATATTGATGACAGTCAGAAGGGGCTCATTTCACAGTTTTTGTCAGAACTTCAGATCAGTCCCTTAAAATTGTTGACACCAGATGTTCTTGAAACTCCTTCTCTCATAAAACCATTGGCACACATATCAGCCACATACTTCATGTACTCTGAAACCTATCAAGAGTATAATCATATGTATCCAAAAAAGAAGAAAAATACTAAAGTTTCTGATAATGAAAAGAATATTTCTGAAGTCCTTAAAACTTTAAGGTCCTGTTTTAAACATATTTCTAGTTTCCAGTTATTCCAACAAGGCCAAATGAAAGGTATTTTAGCTACAGCTGTTGAGAAAGCATTTGCAATAAAAAAAGTCATCATAGAATTTCAAAAGTGTGAAACTTTGTTAGATGATCAGCTCAAAAGAATACGGGTTCAAATATCTCAAAAACTAAAGCAAAATAATCCAATCCCTACCTTCAATATGTTTAGACTACAGGCAGTGAATGACCAACACTTATCTTGGGATGAGGCTTTTGTGAATTTAATTGAGGCAGATAAAGCACAATTTGGAGGTAATTTAAACTTCCTTGAAATAATAGAATGTGGTAAGAAGCTCAGGGAGACAAATGCTTTGCCAATAAATTTTCTCGTGCAAGACAAGGAGGAGAAGGGCTATGCATACAAGCTTGGGGCAGCTAAATCTTTATTACACTGGTTTCCAGTCCTTTTGATAAAGAAAGGCTACCAATTAGTTGTTGTGAATATTCATGAAATGTATGTAGATGGTAACTTCTTTGAGGATATTCTCAATATTGATATACATGAAGTGCCCCCATCCAATGAAAGAAAGCAACAAAATGATGATGTACATGTATTTAATAGAGAGACCCCTGATCAAAACAAAAGTAAACCTGGACCGAAGCCAGGGACAGGTGGTAGACCTAAAAAACATGAGCAGTTTCCCACAGTTGTACAACATGCAGTTGATTTTCTGAAAATGCATGCCTTTAGTGCTGAAAGCAGACGTCGAAATGATATTTCACTAAGCATGGGTGTTAGTATGCCTGAATTAAGAGCTCATCTTCTTAAGATAGTACCAGACTTACAAAAAAATGGCATGTCTCTCTCAACTACTAAACGATTACTTGTTGCTCCTAATCAACACATGAAAAGTGCAAAATATTACAAAGGACTACTTGCAGCCAAAGTGCCATCAAAATGCAACAATGCAGTTAAAAATGTTCATAAAGACCTCCATTTTATTCGAGCCCAGGTTGCTTTTGTGCGTGAGATTGCCGAATCTTATCCTTCAGAGTGCATTTCATTCTCATGTGATGACAAAAATAAAGTCAATGTTGGCACTTTGGCTGTAAGCCGATATCACCAGATTTCACATTTTTTTCCACCTGATGATGCATGCTCCAAATTATTTTGACCATGACTTCCCATATGCTAATAGCAAAATAATACCATCAGGTTATTTGCATCTGCTAAACAAAGCAAAACCTGCACATCGAAGGTCTCGTAGTGTAGAGAGAAAAAAAAAACTGTAATGAAAAGATAGAAACAAGGCGAAGTGTATCTGTTGAATCTGGTACTAGAAACATTCAACAACAAAATGAGAGTTTAACTAATGATAATTACGACTCAAAAGTGGATAAATTGGGGAGGGTACATATATGTTACTCTAGGACAGGTCACCTCTATGTAGTTAATAGGGCCTCTAAATTTCATTCTTCCTCAAGTGAGAGTCATGCAAATGATATGCATTTTATATTGGAGAATCCTGATGTTCGCCAGAATAAAAACTGTTTATTTCTTTTAACTGACGGTGGTCCTGATTGGACAGCAAAGTCATTAATGACTTTAATGTCACATGGCAGACTTTGGGAGGATTTGAATTTAGACTATTTAGGTATTTTTAATCATGCTCCAGGTCATAGTGCTGAAAACCCCATTGAACATAAATGGTCACCTCTGTCAAAATGGCTGGTCTCTGTGACTTTACCCATTACTCTAGAAGGGGAATCAAAACCTCCATGGGAGCAAAGTAATTTGAAAGCAGATGAAAAAGAGGCAAAAACAGCTGAAGTGTTTGACAATGCAATTTGCACTCTGTGTAAATATTGGAATAAATCCCATGATGACTTCCCTGTAACTCCAATACCACATCCTTGTAATAAAGAACCATACCCCTACAATGATCATGATGATGTCAGTAGTCTATTCAAAAAAGGCATAAGAGAGATTTTGTCAGACAACAAATTAAAAGAATTGAGAGAAAAACTTATTTTTCTCCTAAAACATTGTACCAGACGATTATATAGTCTTGAATTTTTAAAATGCACTGATAAAACTTGCACCCACTGTGTTGCACATCCAGTAAAGTCACCTGGCTTGGTCGCCTTCTTACGCAAAGCTGGTGGATACAGCCCAACACCAAAGTTAAGTTTGATCCATGATGGGCACTATATGACATTTCTTGAGATGAAGTTCAACATGGACCATGGAATGGACATACAGGGTATATTTAATAATAAACAATTCATCTTCAATATAGAAAAAAGATGTGGTATGATTGCCAATGAGACAAACACAAAAACTTTCAACTTCATGTTCCTTTTTGATAGTGTTTCAATTTAAATAGTTTTATATTTTTATTTTGTTTTGTTGTTTCATTATACATGTTATAGTTTGTTCTCCTATTATAAATAGATATTGTATTTTTGTATATCAGGAATTGGTTTGACTCCAAATGGTGTTTGCAGAAGAAAATGCAGGTATGCGTTCACTTCAAAAACAGATGAACAGAAGCATGACCTATTGATACATTACACAGAACGTCAAACTGAAAGGCAGAAGGACAGAAGAAAAAGAAAAGCAGAGGAAGATGAAGAACCTACTGTGACTACATGGTCATGTAAATTTGTGTCAACAGATGGTGTTAGTTGTAATTTCCAGTAAGTTTATAATCTTAATATTAAACATATCTGAATTCTATCTGAAATAAAAAAAAATGATATTCTAGAACAGACCTCCTAGTATTAGTGAAAAAGTGTTTGGCATGAGTGTTGCACCATGGTATTTTAATACCAATTTCTGTGTTTTATTACATCTTTAAAAAAACCTAAATACATGATAACCTTTTTATTAAACTAAATGTATTCACATACAAATGTCAGATACATCTGTGTTCAATTTCAAATTTTACTGTGAGTGATTGTCTGTTGATGAAGACAATATACTGGTCTCTAGAATCTTTTGACTGTATTCTTCATGCCAATCACATTGAACCCAAATCTCTTTTTATTTTAATACATGTATATCAAAAAGAAACAAAAAATATTCCAAGCCACAAAAAAGACACATTTTACATAAAGGAAAGGTTTAATATGATCATTTCAAATACATTTTTGTGTATATATGTACACCCTGGAAAATATTCATATGATTAATATTACAGTAAAAATTCTCTTTTTTTAGAGGAACAACCTACTACCAGTTGAGGAAACACAAGCAGAATCTTCAGCACTTCACACAGAAGAAGAAGAAAGAGTGAAAGAACACTAAATTAAAACTAACATTTTTCTTTGAATTTTGTTTATTTAAAAAATAGAAATAAAATAAAAAGATTTAAAGTTTATATATAGAATGTTTATAATGAGATAACATAGTAAAATCTGACAGTGTTCTACAGACATTAAATAGAAATAACACAAATCCTATCACAGGCACTACATTCATTTTGAATTGTGCTTTTTCCTCTCTCCGCTGTTGGCACAATATTTATTTGAAAGCTATATATTATATGAAATATTGAGATGTTTAAAGAGAAAAAACATTATCACAGTGGACAGATGAAAAATGCAGAATCCATGCTGATTGTATTGTTAATAAAACTATGATTTAGCTGTATCTTTCTCAATGCATAAATTTACACCCACACTTTCTTCCAACATTTTTAATAAAAGAGATGTGAAGTCAATATACAAAACAAAAATACATTGTTGAGGAGAAAACAACATCTGATACAAAAGGTATACTCTGAAAGCATATATGCCCTTTATTGGTCAATCAATTTTTCCCAAATTAAGTTAAGAGGGGGGGTGGGGGGGGTCAGCTAAAAAACTATGTGAATTAAGTTTTTTATCCTTCATTGAACTTTTGATGTCGTCCCTAAAAAGGCACGGAAAAAGAGAAAAAGGTGTTGCTTTTCTGGCGGGGTTGGCAGCGACAGAAGAGGATGAGTCAACAATTCCTTAGTTTTCGGCGTCAGTCAGTTTGATAGGAACTACTTGATCAATGACATATTTTTACAAAGTTGCATTAGTATCAGATCATGTAAGCTACTTCGAGACCCAGTCCCCTATGTCAAGGTCAGGCGAATTTTAATTAGTAAGCAATTTTCAATATTTAAGTTGCCTGCTTATATGAGTTTGATAGGAACGACTTGTGATATAGATCACTGACATTTTCTATAAAGTTGCAATGCTATCAATACTTAATAATTTAAAGACTATTTTGAGGCCCTGTCTCTATGTCAGGGTGCAGTGGTTTTGAATTGGGAAGAAATTGTCAATGTTAGCTTCTTTGCTGCTAAAGTCAGTCTGATATATTATGAACTACTATATCGGGTTGTTGTCGCTTTGACACATTCCCCGTTTCCTTTCTCAATTTTACTTGTGATAAATGAACAACATTTTCAAAAGAGTTGTGTTATTATCAGTACATACCAGTTTGACGACTATTTCGAGGCCCTTTCCCCTAGGTCATTGTCAAGCGACTTTGAATTGATTTGATTCTAAATTTCTGCAAGTAGGTGAAACATTTCTTAGTGTAAAAAGTTTTTTTTACTAGGAAGATAAAAAGTCTCAGGCTAAAGCTTGAACGTCGAACGCTGAGGAATTAAAGTTCGGCGTTGAAATTTAATTAGTCTAGCGCTGAAATTTAAACTATACCTCGGGGGCTGTATATTTGCTCTGAAGATGTTAGGATCAGCGCTGAAGAATATAAGTCTAGCTCCGACGATATTGAGATCAAAACTGAAGATATAACGTACAGCGCTGAAGCTGTAAACTCAAGCGCTGCAAATATAAAGTTGGTCGCTGTAGATATATTTAGAATTTAGCAATGGATATGGAAAGACTGGCGCTACAGATGTAAAATGTGCGGTGGAGATAAAGTTCAGCGTTAAAGATATAAACCTATGCGCTGAAATTGAAAAGGCTAGTGCTGGAGATTTAAAGTCTAGAGCTCGAAATAGGAGTATGGTGCTCTAAATGTAACGCAGTGGCGGATCTAGGAGGGGTCCGGGAGTTAGATCCCATTTCTTTTGGAGGATCAGTGCATTTGAATGGGGACGAATGGTTAGAACCCTCTTTTATCCTGGGTTGGGACCCCACCCCCTTTTTGAAAATTGCTGGATCCGCCCCTGTCATTTGTAACGTCTAGCGCTCGGTAATTAACTTTATTTTTTTCAAACTGCAATGTATATGTTCCAGACCATATGAGTATTTGGACCGTACGCGTACGGTCCAGACCGTATACGTATACTCGTACGGTCCAACCATACGCGTACGGTCGGACCGTATGACTATACGCGTACGGTCCGGTATGAGCTGACCATGCATGTTATTCTATCATATGGGTAATTTATTAAATTGAAACAAGCATTTTAATTTCACAATCTTTATTTTACTAGTGATTTTAGTTTTACAAATTGTTATTGATAATTTATTACAATTGAAATTAAGTATTTGTTTAATTGTAAATCAGAATCCTATTTTGGTACTATCGCCCAAGGTTACACAATTCAAGTAACGTAATATTTTTTACATTTTCATGTATGCAGTTCATGCATGTTCTTTTGCATTTGCATTTTGTGGTAAAGTTGATAAATATTCCAAAACAATTGACCTCCCACATGATATTTTCTTCCGATATCTTCAATTTCAGTGATCATAATTCAATTAATGTATTACGGGGGTCTATTACTGATCGACATGCTAGATACAAGAGATTAAGATTTAATAAGGGGGAATTTAAAAAAAAGTTAAAATATAAATTTTTTGTTTCAATTACAATTGAACTTTTTTATATTAATTTGATAGATAAGTTATGTTGATCTGCTATATGCATTTGTATCTAATAAACCTTACCATCTTTTTTTAAAATTAGTCAGACCGTACGCGTACGGTCCGCCCGTATGAGTATTTTTTTAAAAGTACGCATACTGTCCAGACCGTACGCGTACGGTCCAAATACTCATACGGTCTGGAACATATATTAAGTAGTTATATAAAATCTACAGTCCGAGTTTATACTGTGTTCCCTCATCACACCATTTGTTAAAAATCAAATAGTAAAAATCCATAAGTATTTTGTTGTTTGATTGCTGTTTCATCGATGTACAACCCACACCTTCTTTTATTTAGATCTGCATTCTGAACAAAATTGAAAGAAATATTTTTAATATTCTAAAAAGGTCCTGTGTATGAGAGGTCACCTTAAACAAATAAGTTAATAAAGAAATTAGAAATACAATTGTTAAAATAATATAATTGTGAGATCAAGTGATTTAGTTAGTCATCGTGGTTTTAGATGGCATTTCCCAGTACAAAGTCTTGTGTAATACCCATATCCTTTTACACCAAAACGAAATTGTTCTCCCAATTATATTCACGTATACAAACACCTTGTTTTATTTTAAGACTAAGCGGGAAATATAACTGCTTTAACCCAACTGACATGATTATTTAGATGGCGAAAGAAGCGGGAAATATAACTGTAAGCTATACATAACATGCTGATTATGCATTTCTCACAGATATTTGATACAGAGAAGGTCGTTGTTTTATCATCACACCTACATTCCATCCTCTAGTTTCCGCCGTAATTTATAATTAATCTGACAGTGCTCGACATCATTTTAAAGTCAACTGCTACACCGACAAAGGAGTTTGTTGCATTTTAGATATGACATAAAAAAAAACCAACACATTTTATCAAAATAATATTGTATACAGTTACTATTCTAAGACAACGACCATCTTTTAATTTTATAAAGGAACCATGAAGTTTCTTAAAATGAAAATACCAAAAAAATTATACAGAAACAAAAAATTGACTAAAAAAGTT